>NC_080026.1:84985140-85288170 GCF_030020395.1 Manis pentadactyla
GATTCTATTTTTATAATATTAACCTTTTTTCTTATTACATAAGCAATATATATCCTTTATGTAGTTTTAACAAATAATAAATAGCAAATTTAAAATCACCTGCTGTTTTACTACTCTGAGATTACTGGGT
Organism: Manis pentadactyla; assembly: GCF_030020395.1. Lineage (NCBI taxonomy): Eukaryota > Metazoa > Chordata > Mammalia > Pholidota > Manidae > Manis > Manis pentadactyla. The sequence goes on from NC_080026.1 coordinate 84,985,271, forward strand.
TTGCACATACATTGAATATAAATTAATTTGCAAATGTATCAAAATGAACTGATACCATATATACTGAAGTATATTAAATATTGAAAATATATTAAACAACCTGATACCAACATTTTTTTCCAAAAAGATAACATTAAGTTTTTTTCCCTATTCCTAGAGCACATTGGGCCCATTCACTTTTGCTTTCTCCATTTATTGCTCCAGCCTTAGATATAAATTAATGTTGGGATGAGGATGTCCTTGCCATCAGAAAGAAAGTATAGAACTGAGAAAGAACACTCAAAGGAGCCAGAAAGATCCTTTGCAGCTACCTTCTCATTTTAGAGATTAGAAAGTTGAAGCTAAAAAGTCTATGTTAGGTCAAACATCACAGCTTCACTGGCTGGGAGAGGCAGAGCTTAAACAAAGGTCTCCTCCCCTCTTCTAGAACTGTTTGCTCTCTTACATTCGTTTTTTTATTTAAACAGCAGGGTTGAAACTTCTTTTCTGATTGAACTTCAGTTAATAATAAAACTTGATTTACCCAATTTGCCGGGTTAATAGAGATCTCACCTTACCACACAGCCTGACACTTAGCAGGCCCCAGAAGAAAGGCAGGAAGGGGTCCTGGCAATAAACTGTGCTTCATAGAAAAAGTACACAAGCTCGTGTCCCTGCTACCTTTCTCAGTGATATTAAACAAGTGATAGAACCTCACTTTTCTCCTAATTCCCAGAGTTCACCTCTGTATTACATCAAATGAAGGGACCTCCCCACCTATACCTTTTAAAAAGGGATGCCAGGAAATAATGTCACATACTAAATAAATATTTGTTGACTGACCGAACTTGCTCCAATCAAAGGCACTGATTTTCCTGGTGTTCTTGTTTACTACAAGATGGGGAAATAGCACCCACCCACACCTATCTCACGGAGAGGCTTAGTGTGAAAGAGGCAATGGAGATCAGACACTTGGAAGAAAAGTACTGTGTGTTCAGCTCTCATTTGTATGAACCACCAAGCCAAAGCACCTGGTCCTTGAAAGGCTGCTTCGCCATCCTTGAGAACTATAGGGTTTGTTCCCAGTCTATAAATGGCCTCATTCCCCCTATCACTCCACCTATCCTCTAAAACTCTTCACCTGCAATTCTCTGCTGTTTGCTTTCCTGAGGTCATATCTGATCCCAGTCAGAGTCACTTCAAGAGCACCTAGCCCAGTTGTCTTTTGTTTTATTTTTTTCCCCTTAAACCCCCCCAACTCACTGGAAGAATACCATACTTTCTCAAAGACAAGATACAAGAGAAGCTTTCATATTCTGAATAAAACCTTCTGGATGTTTCTGATAGCTCACCACCTCCTAATTTCTGGATAGGAATCCCTGATTCTGGGTCTGCAGAAGAAACTGTGATCCAAAGACTGGATAGCATGTACAGGGTTTCATCACTGGTTGGAGGAAGAGAAGGGGCAATCTCTTTCAGATTTTAACTTTTGATGATCCTGTTCTCACTAGGCCCCTGTGTTGTCAATCATGATATTGTTTCATTTTATTTCAGAGTATATGTTGGTATCTTCCTAGAGATCAAGCAGAGTGCTTTACACATAGAAGATGCTTAATAAATACATTTATGCATTAATCCCAAATTTATTTTTCTCTTGCTGCTCTTTACTCAGTTTTTACCACTTAATCAGGACAAGGGTTTATTCAGTTGGTCTCAAACTTGAGCATTTATCAGAATCACTTATAGTGTCTATTAAACAGATTGTTGGACCCCACACTTTGAGTTTCTTATTTAATAGATCTGGAGTGTGGCCTCAAAATTTACATTTGTAACAAGTTCCCAGTTGATTCTGATGCTACTGGTCCAGAAACAGTACTTTGAGAACCACTGTTCTATCTCATACAAGGACTATATAAGGTCTCGCCTTTTTTTAAAAGGTTGCTTTTCAGCCACTTAAGGATTCTATGCCTACTTACCACTTCACTTGGGCATATTCTTAATCAGTGGTCTGGCTTACTTAACCAATTCTCTTAAGCAACGCTATGGTAATCTGCAACATATGTATATATATGTGTGTATATACAAATATATATATAAACTAAACTTTCTATCAAGGATCAAGTCTCATCAAGAATATTTTTCCTCATTTACACTGTTATTCTCTTCCTATACTTACAAATAATGTTTATTAGCATAAGCCCATGTCTTAAGTCTTCAGCTAAAAGAAATTAGCACTAGCACGGTATTTTGTTGAATGCTACTGTTCAGTAATATTTATTATAGATTTGTCAAATTCAGAATTAGAATTGGCCACAAATATAACTACCAACTCATTTTCTAGATGAAGAAACTGAAGCCCATAAAAGTTATGAGTTTTCCAAAATTTCACAGCTAAGTTGTAGCACAACCAAGACTAGAATCCAGCTCTCCTTTCTTCTGTCTCTTGAGGTTATTTTGTTATAATTTTAAGCCTACCATTATGCCTCTTTGGGATTGCATGTGAGGCTATTGGAATGTTTAATTCTTCATTTTTTCAAACCAACCTCTACCTATGGAAGTCTTCCAACAATTAACAAATAATTCCTCCAGTGATTAATTATACAAAGAACTGGATTTTTTAAATGCATTTGCAATAAAAGTATTCTCTATTATCATAAATACCTCCTGGTTCTCAGGTACTGTACTAAGTGCTTTATAGAAAAAACTCATTTAATCGTAGAATGAAATCTGAGGGTGAGCATAATCCCCAATTTCCTCATTATACCCCTAGTTAATACTTCAAATTAAGTAAAATTTTGCACTTGCCCACATCCTTAGAATTAGAATTTACTATTACTATTTTCTTTTTTGTATCCCCACTGAAGAATGAGCTTCATCAGGGCAAGAGCATATTTAATTACTATTACCAACTCAGTTCATAGATCATAGAAAGAGCTTAATAAATATATGATGAGGTAGTAAATGTATGAAAATCTCTTTCAATATTTTCAGTCTTATCTACTGCTTCTGCACTCCTTATTCTACCATGGAGTGTCCTATAATAAGAAAAGCTTACACATGTCCTGAAATTTTGGAAGAGCATGTTTCCTTATGCAGCAAGATCTATAGTTTATTGTTACTGCCTTGAATTTTGTGTACTACCACATTTTTTCCAGCTGTTTTAGCATGACTGGGTCCCTGTGGAAGCCCTTTTTGCAAAATGCTTTTTAGTTAGTCACAATTAATTGTCCCAGTGGTAAATGTGACTCATCATCTCATCATTCCCATTCAACAGAGGGGAAACACATAATCAAGTCACATCCAAGGTCAAAGCCAAATGAATGGAGGAGTCAGGCACGAAACCAGTGACCCTGGTCCCGAATCCAGTTAGGTACTCCTCTGGCTCCTGTTCTCTTCCCAGATTTTTACATAGTTCCAAACTCTCCTCACTTTGCCAGATGCCACATCTTTCAAGTGGAAGCAAGTTCTTTCAATTTGGCTCACCAGGGGAAACCCACCGGCTTCTCTGAAGGAGGAATGGCCAAACCAGTTCGTCTAAAATAAGAACTGACGTGATTCTTTGTCTGCACTCTGAAGCTGTTCTAACAGCATTTTCTTTTTGGCTAAGGTCCCACCAGTAATGAACTGGAATATAAAAACAAAGGCTGTTCTCATGTTGTTTCCCAACCAAAGAAGGCTAAGCACCGGGTGAGTACTGAAATGTCGGCATGTTTATCTGAGCCTTTAGCTTGATTTTTTTCTACCTAAATAGTCCATCAAGTTCCCACAAGTATGCAAACACACAAAACCTATGTTTCCATGTCTGTAAGGGAGTCCCAGAAAACAAGCCAATTTCTGCAGTCATTCAACAGTGTCACCCCTGATACCTCTGAATTTTGTTTTCTCTTGGAATAAATGAGCAGCTGAAAGTGAAATAGATAAAAATTGCACTTAAAACTTAAGTGCTATGACTTGTCTCTATTCCCAATTTCATAATGCAATTTCATGTTCATACTAGCATTTCAGTGGAGCCACATTTATGTAGTTCCTTTGAAATTTTCATAATCACATTAATTAAAGAATTGAGGCACATAAAAGATGAGAGTAAAAAGATCATGCAAGAACAAAAGCATAGCTCAAGATTTGGATATTTAATGAGATTTACCATTAAGGTATTCCTTCTGGAGTGAAAAAAATCACTCTGAACTAGCTACTATGGATCTAATCTAAGAAGTAATTAAGAAAGGTCATTGCAGTAGTCTTCGCAGATTTTGCCAAAGCCCTCAAAGTTGGAGACAGCAAACCTCAAACCCCAAAGTATCTCTCTGCAGAGATCTCCAGGTTAAAGTGAGAACCACAAATAATTAGAGCAAACCTACCTGTAGACAGTAGCTGCTCTGGCAACTTCACCACCAGGGCATTCCTTGGCATACTTGGTGAGTTGACTTCCAGACAAGGGAGGCTAGAGGAAGAATCTCCACTCTCACATCACTGTCTTGCCTGTTTCCTCCCTGCACTTCTTTTCCTACAAAATAGAGAACCTCAAAATTCTAGCCCTGATCTCTTCAAACTGGTTAAGGAATCATAACCAAATGGAACATATAATGGGGTGGGGAGAAGATCAGGGCTAATATTTTACCTCTTGGGGTTTTCTGGTTTAGCTGGATTTTTTTTCTCTTTACCGCTTCAGTCAAGGACAGAGCTTAAGTTAGGACAGGACTTGAAAACTCAGTTACCTGCAGAAGGGAGGCATACAACATCGACATGTAAAGTAGACCGGGTGTGAGAAGCACCTGTCTCAATCAGTCTAGTTTTTTTCCCCACTTTTAATGGAGATAGGGATATAAGAAATAGATTGCTTTTACCTTCCCTCTACTACATGAAAATAACATTCCAAGGCAATGGTAAATGGCAAGTGACACTAGGCCTCAAAGTTGGCAATAGAGAATGGTAGGGACTGCGGAAAACAGGAGCACAGTAAGCCTATCCAAAAGTGGTAGCCACAGAACACCTTCAGCAGGTTGCTGACATACCAGATTCAGGACCCAGGGTTGCGAAATGTCTGATATTTCAAAAAAAGGCATAAATCTGGATTTTCCCCAATCTGGACGTTGCCCAAGCTGGCAACTTAGCTTGTTGTTTTGTTGTTATTATTGTTTGTTTTCTCTTTTTTAAGAAACACTGTTACAAGTAATATTGTGTGGGTCAAAAAACAAACAAAAAAAGTTGTGTGCCACCTCTGCCTGCAGCTCTTGAGACCATGGTAAGGTGGGTTCCTTAAGTGTTACGCCCATGTCTCTCCACCCCGCCCAGTCAACCTCCAGCCTTCATGCACACCTCTCCATTCCCAGCCCTTGCCTTTGGCCAAATTTAAATTCAGCACACAAACTTGGGGGCAGCAAAGAGATTTTTTTTGCCTCCATGCTCCCTGCATGAAGTTAACATTTAGTAGGACATGTATTTTGAGACTTTTTTTTCCTGCTGTGTCAGCTGGAGTGCTCTTATCTATGTACAACCTCTTATCAGGGATAGCACTTTTCTATTTAAAAAATTCTGTCCTCATGAGGTGTCACATCTATGGATTAAGACAAAACAATACCAATTGGCCCTCACTGAGTTGAATTCCATGTACATGAGAAGAAATCAAGTAAACAGGGAGAGCAAAGACTGTTTCATAGCAGTAATACTGAAACTGTCAAAATGAGAGGATCATTCAACATTAGACATGGAAATATCCTCAGACAGAAGCTCACTTCAATCCACTCTTTTTACATCTGAAGAAACTGAGACCCAAGGAATTTTGATGTTTGAGGATGATCAGAAACCTAGTTACCTGGTCAGGAAATTGGATTTAGGACCCAAGTCTCCAGTTTTCCCATTCAATGTGGAGTTTTTGCTATTGGCTATTAACAATTGTAACCATACCATCATGGGACTGGTGAATTTTTTTCACCAAGTAGAAAATGTGCAAAAAGAAGCCTACCGTTATCCATCAGACTCATAGATTTTAGGATCTACTCTTGACTGGCATATCATAATACTTTGTAGCTCCAGACACAACAGTTAAATATTTTCTTTAGGCAGACCCCATGAGGAAGGCAGAGGTGGTCTCTTGTAGTCACTGTTTCTAGCCCTCAAGATTCTGGGCTGCATTTTGCCCCGAGTACCTAAGCTTATGAAAAGAGGTTCTACCCACCGAATTCCCATAGCATGATGGCATATGCTGCAGAAAAACAGTGCACCCCCAGCAGGAAAGAGTGGTGGCAATGGATATGTCTGCTCTGGAATTCAGGTTTCTCATTGGTGAAGTGAGAAAATTGAACAAGATGACTCCATGAGTCTCCTCGTTTCAATACCTGCATTGCTTCTACCTCAGCTAGTAGAGACTGACTAGAAGTTTTTTGATGAAAACACTCACACAAAATTGACATCTTAAGACTAACATATTGTATAGGTTAGTTGCTTATGTTGTCAAGAATATATCCTGACCTGATATAAAATTTTTGGTGTTTTGTTGCTGCCACTGTGTATGTTTCAATATTTTTAAATATTTGTTATTTGTTAAAAACACACACACAAATCTAAGATTTGTTTTTAACCTTAATCTTTGAGGAGACAGAAACAATAGGGAAGAAGACACTTGCAATTTCTTGGCTTTTGTCTCAGTGAGGAAACCCTTTTAATTTTTTTAAGTCTTTGACTTTCTTCAAAACAAACATCACAGGAAAGGCAAGAAATCATAGCAGAGACACTAAAAAATCCATACACTGCATTTCCACCCATCCTCTCAACTTTTCCACATCTTGTGATGCTTCTTTAACAATGAGTTGAAGATTGATGCTTTCCAGGATAATGAAGCATGGAACTACCTTAAAGACATACAGTTCCTTTTCAGTTCCTTCTCTGCATGGGCCAGGATATTGGAGAAAATCAGCAGATTTCCAAGTGTTAATGTTCAACCAGGTACAGTAATGGGGATAAAGCACAGAAGGGAAGACAGATTCGTTTGACAGATCCAGCGCTCCAGCCTATTGAAGTTGGCATGTACTAGCCTTGTATGTTGCCTTGTCTAATTAGCTGCTGAGCTATGCCCTGGCTCCTTGCTCCTGATGGAAACCTAGTGGGAAAACTGTCACCAGGCATGATGAAGTGGTGCTTGATTGTGCTACAAGGTGTCCTGTGGCTGCAGTCCAGACTGTTTCGACTAATCATCAACTTTGCAGATTCCAGCACCAGGGCTTGTCTACCAGGGCAGGAGCTTTGCAAAAGTCAGCATGAATGATCTGTACCTGCAAAAAGCATATAAGAAATTGCTTTGTTTATATGTTTCTTAAAGGACCGACTACCATAGGCAGCACCAATGCATGTGCCTGAGAAACGGGGCCACTTCAAATCGCAACACTTCACAGCATCGTCAAGGGAAGTCAAGAGAACCAGCAGCTTGCTGTCTGCACACAGCCAGATTGGTTCTCACTTTAGGTTAAATTTTTAGTCATTTTGTAACTATGTAACTATTCACTTAGCTCCTGACTTCCTTTCCTTGAACAAGAATTCATATCCCAGTTGCATCACAAAGTTGCAACTCTGTGCCATTGGACAAATTACTTATCTTCTCTGAGTCCGTTTTTCCACCTGTAAATGATTTTATAGGGTTGTGGTGAATGGCTTTTAAAGCGCTTAGAACAGTGCCTAACACATAGTACGTGTTCATTAATTTTAGCTGCTAGTATTATTTTTATGGTGTTTGAACCCATCATTCTATAAGTAAATATGATAAAAGAACACCTGGTCATAAACATCATCTCTACAGTGTAGATTCTAAAGTTAACTACACGTTTCAAAGGATAGTTGAAGGTGTATCTAGAATCATCTTTAGAGGATTCTAATAACAAGGAAGTTTTCCCATGCAGCTTCCTTAGGTGGCTGCAGGAAAAGGAGGCTGTTTCTCTCCCTGTTGGTTAGCATCATCATATCTTGGTGATGACAAAAAGCTACTTCAGTGTTTCAAAGAAAAAGATATATGTCCACTATCAGTAAAATAGACCCAAGTATTCATACTTAAAATTTGGGGTATCTGTCACTGACACATAATTATAACTAGTCCTGGGGGAATTACCCCCTGTAAAAACGCAGCTTTGAGGTCAGAAAATAGAAATAGAGGATGTCAGATTTGGACAGGACAGGACCAAATCTGGCCCAAACCACCCCAGCTCCCATTTTCAGACAGAGAACTTGAAGCCCAGATAGCTGACTTGCTCTTTTGTTTCAGAGCCAGATTTCTCACTGCACCTGGGCCGGATCAGGGATTCACATCCTCTTACCACAGGACGGGTTCCCTCTTTGGATGTGGTCAGAAGGGGTCAACACAAACCAGCCACTTCACTGACTGAGGTTCACAATGAGGTTTTCCTCTAGCTTATCTGTGTCTAAAGGAGACTTCCTAAAATAGAGGGTAACATGAAAGAGCAAAAGTTATTTCATAGAACAACTTAATAGTTAAAAATAGGTATTAGCAATTTTTTTAAAAAGCCTTATATGTATATGTGAAAAGTCACTCAAAACATTTTTAGGTGAAAAAATCAGTTGCAGAACAATCTACAGAACCTATAGAGGGTGTGTGTGTACATACTTGTACTTAAATTCATGGAGAAAAGTCTGGAAAGATATGCACCACGTTAACAGCAGCCCACTATGGAAAGGAATAGGACTGAGGAAACCAGAAAAGGAGGTAGAAGAACACTTTTTATTTTTTATTCTCCTTACTTCAGCATTGTTCAAATGTTTTTACAGCAATAGTTTTTGGGGTTTTTTTTTACAATAATTGTTACTTAGGTAATTATAAACTGTTAACATATTCTAATATATTAGCCATGGCCTATCATCATCTAAAGCATCCCCAAAGCTTAAAGCTTTTGCAAAACCCATTATAACAAAAGGAGACATGTGGCCTGTGAAGTTCCTTAATTTGCTTCTGCTCTCAAACCAGGGCACACTGCAGTGAAAGTGCATCTCTGCTGTGGTCACTCACACTGTTAAACCTTGATTTGGTTATTAGTGGTGTCAGTAATACAAATGCTATCTTAGAATATTGATTAAACTTCTAAAGCATTTTGAGAACAATATATAAGCATGGAAGTATATCAGTACCCTGGGTACTGGGTACAGTTTGCACATAAACACACTTAAAATTAAACCACGTCTCTCATTTGTACAGATAAATTATATCATTTTAAGAATTAACCATAGAACCATGCTTTTCACTTAGGAAATTCCATCAAAAAGGAATTTTAACTCACAGCAATTTCATTCCCCAAGCCATGCTTAGTATGGTCACCAGCAGCAAAAAAGAAACCAAGCTATGTTAACCCCTCCAAGCAAAATTACCTTTTAATTGTTCTCTTACTTTTGGCTAGGGGATGGTAAATTATTTCACATTAAGAGATTTTTATTGGATAGTCCTTATATTTGAATGTCAACTGGAATTTTAAATTCTTAAATTTTAGTTGAAATTTTTTATAAAGCATTAATAAAAAATCCAAATTGTTGTTTTGCTTATGTAGGGAAATCATCAGAGAACACGAATGAACGTCTGCTTGCACTAATAATGACTAGGTAGCCGTCATTTTTAAAAACAATGTCACAAAAGCTATTTCGTTGCTGTCATGCTTAAGAATAATTAGTTTCCATCAAAGCAACAGATTATCTGTTCATGTTGTCCACTGGGTCATTACAATGAACAACCAATACAGATAAATGATATCTAATCTTTTCTGCTCTTCTATTGGGCTGATGGATGGTTATGACATCTCCAATATTATAAGGCAGAAAAATTATGCTGACATTTAGAAGCAAAAGCACAGAAAGATAAAACTAAGTACAAAGCATGCCCAACACTGTTTGGGAAAAAAAGAAATATCTGAAGACAAATAGAACTGAAAACAGAATGGCAATTAGGCCAAAGGAGAATTATGGAAGAGAATGACTATACCTTGTGGGTGGCAGGCAGCTCAATTAATTATATAACAAGGAGAGGGAACCCAGGCATTTCTGTAAGACACATTATTAAAAGGAATATTGACTTAAGCATCTTTTAAATTTTATGCCCTAAAAGCAGACAAAAGGGTTTCCCTAGTATTGATCTGCTCTTGAATCAGGTTGACTTTAAGGGATCTTATAATGAGAAATGGTTGAGCTACAAATGGGACTAAGAAGGAACTGCAATTACTTACAACTCACATTTACCAAGTTCAATAGATTACAGCTTCTCCATGGCACTTCGTGCTCATGTTGTATTTGTCAGGCAGAACTGGAAAAGAACCATTCAGCTTGCCCTCAGTATGAAACAGCAATTTGGGACTATATTTTTGGTACCCTCCATTAGCATTTATCATTTGTAGAAAAACTATGAAATGAGGATGGCTTAGATTGAGCCAAGACAAAAGCCATCTTTAGGCTATTTTTTCAGAGATTTAGAAAATATGTACCATTACAGCTGTTTTTGCCTCTGGAGAGTGTTGATTCTACTTTCTATTAAGCAGAAATAAGGGAACTTTTTAGCTCAATGAATGCTAATGCATATTAGCCCCTATTTAGAAAATTCTGATCACTGCCATCATCTGAAAATCAGCAGTTTTCCAGGAAAACATTATACTCTTTCCATTAAAAAAAAAAAACATAGCACCAAAACACAAAAAAAGCTACACTCTCTCTAAATGCAATGAGCTATCCTGGATTGGACCCTGAGACAGAAAAAGGAAGTTTGTGTAAAAACTGAGGAAATCCAAATAAAATGTGTAGTTTAGTTAATAATATATCCATCAATGCTAAGATCTTAGCTGTGATAAATGTACCACAGCGACATAAGATGTCGACATTAGAGGAAGTTGAGAGGCAGATATACAGGAACATTCTGTACCATCTTTACAAACTCTTCTATAAATCTAAAGTTATTTCAAAAGAAAAAAAAAAAAATGCTCCCAGGCACCAGGCTTCCTACCCCCATCACACTTCAGAATTAATAGTAAACTGACAAGTGAGCGGATGCTTGTTAGACATACACACAATGGCATCTTTGTGGTCCACTGGCAAGACTTTATAGCAAGATAGAAGAGTTTAAAAAAAAAGAACACCTAAAGTTTGTTAAGGTTCTTCCATAACACAAATGCACACATGAAAAGAAAATGGCAGGTATGCTCTTTTCTTTGAGCCAATCATTCTCATTTAGGGGTGATTTTGCCCCCCAGGGACATTTGGAAATCTCTGGAAACTTTTTTGGTTGTCACAACTGGGAGGTGCTACTAGCACCTGATAGGGAGAGGCCAGGATTGATGCTAAATATCATATAGTGCATAGCAAAGTCCCCCACATCAAAGAGTTATCCTGCCCAAAATGTCAATAGTGCTGAGGTTGAGAAACTCTGCTTTAAACAATTAAAATTCAAGAGCAAAATGGATGAGAAGAAATCAGACTAAAGAAAAGCTGTGCTAGGTCTTCCCTATAAAAGAACACAACAAAGGTGGGAGAGGGTCTAAGAAGGAATGACTAGCCAGCGAGACCATGCAGGTAACTGTGCGCTACCACAGCTTCTCTGATCAGCATGTCACACTGGCAGCTTCTCTCTTCCTGGAATCCCTACCCCTCTTCTTGAAGCTTATCCAAGCCCATTTTCCTTATTTAACAACTTAGCTCAAGGCTGACCTTGGGAGTCCTTTAAACCCCTTATAACTGCCTTAAGATTCATTCATTTCTCCAGTGGTTTTCCCATTTTCCATATTCATAGAATTTCTCCTAAGGGGTATGTTTGATTGTGCTTATAACCTATTCTACCCTTTACCTGGTCTGTGGTAAATACTGTTTTGAATGCTACATATTACTACTAACTATCAAATTTCATTGAATCCAAGACACCATCAGTTACAAGATGCACCATTATTTTATATACCACTAAAAATGAAAAGATGCTGCCAATTGTTAAATAAATCACTATCAATTATTAGATGCACAGCAATAATAAAGATATAAATCATGAGAAAGTCTGTATTAGGAACAATGTTATATAGTTTTATCACCCCTTTAGGACTTACTTACTGTATATTTTCACTGTTACTGTATGGAAACATATCTTCTTAAAAAATTGGAAATCTCTGTAAAATCTCCTTTTGTTCATCCTCATCACCAAAATCAATATCTATTGCACCAGTGTCAGTACTGTAGAAACAGTAATGATGATGACACTTTACATGTCATATACATACGTTACATTACACATCCCTGTGAGTATTTCATCGTTCAAAAAACCATATGAAGTAATACTTTAATTAACTCATTTAGCAGATGAAGAAAACAAGTTGTGATTGTGCCCAGCTGGTGCATGTCAGAACTTCAAATCATCCAGTCTTCCCACTGCAAAGCCCAGGCTCCCGACTCCTATGCTGCTCTGTCTTCATGAACCTTGTAAACAGCTATAAGCTACAGAGGGCAGGTTTAGGATGGGAGGGGACTGACCATAGTATGACTTTTGATCACACTCTACATGGACTACAATTTTACAGTAAGTATTATCATCTTCAAAACAGGATATTAGCAATAGCAACCAAAATTTAAATCAAAATTGTCTGCTTACAACTTTAAACCACTAGAGGGCAAATATTAATAACCCTCAGCCACAAACCAACAACATTTTAACAAATACGCGTTGCATGTGATGATACCTCTTATGTCCCTTTGCGAAATGGTTTGTTTTCAAGTTTTCCTTAATATGAAATTTGGGGTACTCTTTGGATTAAAGCCTCACAAGGCTTTACTTTAAAAACCGCTGATGAGATATTACATCAACATTAAGAAACATTTCAGTAAAAGAATAACTCAGTAAATTCCATCTCCCTAGCCCCCTCCACATTCTAATGTCATAGTTTTCTTTGCATGGGATTTTCCATTTTACATGTTTGTATACATGGGTCAATTCAGATTCTGCTTTTTCACATGACCTATCATAAGCGTCCTTCCATCTTTCTGTATCAACCTTCCCAACTGTTGCATCATGTCAGCAAAATATTTTTTTATACACGTGATTATTAAAGCATTTCCATAATGGTAAATATTTGGATAGTTTCCACTTTGCTTGTTTTAGTTGAATTTCTTCCCATGTTGAAATAACACCATGATAATTGAGTAGTGGGGGCAAGGAGATTTTTACTTCTGTGGGATTACTTACGTTGGATTCAGCCCTAAATTGGGGATTATTGAGCCAAAAGATGAAGATTATTGAGTCATAAAGATTGAAAATCTTTATGACATGATTTCTTGATAGTTCAATAGTGTAAGACAAAGATCCCCACACTGAACTATTTCATTGTCCTAGAAAAAAAAAAGAGTAAAAAATGGAATAATGATAGCTAGCATAAATGTAACACCTTGTACTTTCGAAAGTGATTTCACAAATGAAATAAAATGCTTCATCTCCAAGCTGTTTGGATGTTTCTCAGGAACACAGTCACTGATGGAGCTCATCAATAACAGAAGTGTGTTCAGGAGAGAATATGACCAGATCAACCAGTGTTTGCTACATTAAGAGATGAAATAAAGTCCATCAGGGGGGAAAAGAGGTACCTTTAGATTCTTCAAGTGGAATATTGATTTGATTGATCACAGACATGCTAAAGGCATAATTACATCTGTCTTATGAAATTTAGTTTATAAAGTATTGAACAGAAACAGTAATTGTTTTCTGACTAATAAGGCTGTAGGCTATGCTTTCAAGGTGACTTATTTGTTATTTAGCTTATTTCTAAAAGAACTGTGGTTCCTCAGCATTAAGCTAAATTGGATGGCTTACCACCAACAACCATCAGCCCTAAACTCGGGCTCCTATCCAAAATATGCAATGGAGCTCTCCCAGAAAACCAAAAGTACACAATTCTTTGAGTCATAAGAAGGCCAAACTGTACTCAGACCCACAAGTTACTATTTCCTTTGACTTGATTTTCTTAACATAACTTAAAATCATCCTAATAGAAGCTTTTTCTGTTTTTAATTATAATAATAAAATTAACCATATAAATTTGTGAATCGCATGTAAACAGGATATTCCTGTATCCGCTTCCAGACAAGATCTACGTAAGTGACTCGTTATAATGGTGGAAGTGCCACCAAAGCAGTAGGCTCCACATTGTGGCTTTGGAACGATCCTCCAAGTGAAGGGTGTGGTGAGGAGAGGGGAAGGATCAATCGGTAGAGCACAGAGGGTTTTCAGGGCAGTTTCACTACTCTGCATGGCACTACAATGACGGATGCGTGTCATTATACATTTGTCCAAACTCATAGAATGTACAACACCAAGAGTGAACATTAATGTAAACTATGGGCTCCGGTAGATATGATCATAGATATGATGCTGTAGGTTCACCCACCGTAACAAAGGAACCACTCTGTTGGGGGATGTTGATAATGAAGAAGGTTTATGTGAGGAGTGGGGCTGAGAGGCATATGGGAAATCTCTTTACCTTATGCTCAATTTTGCTATGAACCTAAAACTGTTCTAAGATTATTGTTTAAAAATCCACTCCTTCACCTGGATAACTACTACCTATCCTTCAAGATGCAGCATGAGGACACCTTGGAACCATATTCCTTTTGTCCACTTTCTCATGCCTCTCCACTTAACTTCCAGGAGCTTAAGGACAAGGACTATATTTTATTTGTCTTTGCACAAGCACACAAGTAGATCAGGAAATGTTAGTTGAATGAATATGTAAGGGAGAAACCTTTTCCAACCAGCTCTAGTTTCGTGAATAAAATACCTTGTTGGCTTTTTATAATTACCTAATACATGGAGATGTATTGTTAGAAAAGAACAGAAAACCTGCCTAAACTAAAAGACCACCCAGTAATCTACCATATTCAAAAGTCCAGAGGGACACTTTCTACCATAATCTTAAATGTTAAAATCTAAGCATCCTATAACAGTTCAGGAAAAAAAAAAAAAGCCTCTATGAATCCTGCTTTCACTTCAAGAACCAAAATGATTAAGAGGAAGGGGAATTCAAAGCTCTTGTTTAAACCAGGTGAAAAGTGCATGCCAGAGCTCCCTCTGCTTGTTTTCTGCCCACACAAGGGCAGACGAGTATAACCTGCTGGCTTGCGGAGAATGCTTCACTGTGGTTCCAGTCACAGAGGGAAAAGAAACTCCCTTGGCTCCAATTTACATAGTCGCAAAACAAAACCCAACTTTACAGGCATAAAGGGCATATACATGGTGGAGAATAAACACCTGAGAGCCCAGTGGGCAAAGTGGTATCCGCCTAATGCAGGGTTTAAAGTGAATAATTTGTAGCTAGGAGGTGGCGTTCTCGGGGAAGACACCTACTTTAGCTTCTTCCTGCTTCTCCAGATAAGATTTTTAAATGCCTCTGATTTGGGGCAGTCTAGCATACACAGAAGCAACCATCAGGTCCTGATAAAAAGCTATCTGATGACACACAAGTGAGAAGGAGAATTTAGCTGTATGGAGACAAGAAACAGGGAATTCATTTCTTTTCATTTCCTTCCTCTGTTATTTATTATCCTTTCTTTATTCATTATCTCCTATCTATCCAAACTTCCATCACTCACTCCTTCCAAGGACATTATCGCTGAGAGAAATTTGGGGTAGAATTAGTGTCATCCTTTCACTCTCTAACAATGGCCCCATTTTTACAGCTTTTTCGAGTCTTCAGAGCAATGCTGTACAGCGTATGGCTGAGAGCCTGGCACCTAGCACAAGCAGCAGATGTGTAAGAAAGATGGAAGACAGGGCCTATCACCACTGGGGGGGTGGGCTCAGGCCCCACATTCACAAAGGACATCCAATTTAAACTTCTGAAGTCACTCCAAATAAGATTTTACAAACAATTTACAGAAATAAATTGAGATGGAAAAAATTCCCTACTAACTTTCAAATAGTGCCCCATAACTGGACCACACCACCTTTATTGCTTTCTTTTTAATCAAGGGACAGATGCTCAAATTGTCTATGGCTGGCACAGTACATTATATTGCAATGTATTTTTACATTAAAAGCATTAATTAAGTGGAACATTTCACAATAGGAAAACATAAAACCATTTATGTGACTCTACTTCTTTTATTTCCCATTTTTTAACTTACTAGGAAGTTCAAAAAAAATGGAAGCAGCCTGTGTCTTTTCTCATTATCTCTGAGATCCAGACTGGAGAAGTGTAGACTTAGGGTCTTTCTTGGAACGGATTGGCAAAATGCACAATCAGCAATCTCTCCGGACAGTGCTATCCCATAGAAATATAATACAAGCCAAAATTATGAACTACACATGTGATTTTAAATTTTTTCTTAGTCACAACTTTAAAAGTAAAAAGACACAGGGGAAATTAATTTTAATAAAAGTTTTTAACCTAATAGACTTAAGATATCATTTCAAAATGCAATCAATATAAAAACTACTAAGCAGATGCTTTTACATTCTTTCTTTATTATGTCTTCCAAATCTGGTGTATATTTTGTACCTATAACACATCTTAATTTGGACTAGCTACATCTCAAGTGCTCAGTAGCCATGTGTGGCTAATGACTATCATATGGGACAGCAGAGGTCTAGAAGCCACATCTTAAAGAGGCTTCCCTTCAGGTTAATTTAGATGAAGCAATATCTGGACATTTGCCATTTTAATGATTAATAGTGGTATTTATAAGAAACAGGTTAAAAAAGATATAAGAGACAGCAACTGACACCTAGTGGACCTGAACTGAACATTTGTAGCAGGAAAGCCAACTAAATAGGTAAGAATTCACAATTTAACAAAAATATTTTAGCATCTCTGATAGCTTTCCCAGGCCATGTCTTCCTCCATGGAAAATGTTCTGTGAATATTTCTACAAGAAACCTACTGGAAAAAGCATAGAGGTTCTGAACTGGTTGCAACTGTGCAATAATAATGCTAAAATAAATTCTATGGGAAATTACAATGTCCTTCATCAGAAGGAAACTTAGACTTGGCTCCTCACCCCAATTTCATGAAAACAAGTCCATTTCTACTTGTCTCAAATATTGAGTTTCTGCATAAAGGTTGACTAAGTGAAGGGAGTCAGACTTAAAAGCTACATACTATATATGTTCAATTATAAGACATTCTGGAAAAGACAAAAGTATAGGTACAGAAATCAAATCAGTGATTACCAGGAGTTGGGCAAGGGATGCAGGACAGACTTGATCACACAAGGACATATGGGAACTTCTTGCAGTGAAGGAAATATATCTAGACTGGTGCTCTGTGTCTTAAAAAGGTGAGTTTACTGTAGGTAAATTATACTACAATATACCTGACCCTGTAAAATGACCTAAGTTCCCTTTTCCTCTAAGTAATATAATTCATGGGGATGCTGGCTGTCAGGCAAAATGTGTGTAATGTAATTTGGATATTCAAACCATCATGCCTTATTGTTTAAACTCTATAGTGGCCACTTGTAGGTTTTTTGCCCCAAAGTACATGTCCCTTCATTTTGGCAATAGCATTCCATTTTTGGGGGGGAACTACTTCTTGATTGTATGCTATTTTGGTAAGATTATCAGTCCATTCCTCCTTTACCCAAAAAATAGTCACATGACCAATCTTTGCTCACTAGACACTCTTGTCTAAGACTCTGAATTTTTATCATAAAGGGAAGATTTATATCCTTAAAATAAATGTGTGTTGCACAACTAAAGGTACTAGAAAAGGAAGAACAAAGCCCAAAGTTAGTGAAAGGAGGTATGTGATAAAGATCAGAACAGAAATAAATAAAATAGAGAATAAGAAAACAATAGAAAAAAATCAATGAAACAAAGAGCTGGTTCTTTCAGAAAATAAACAAAATAGACAAACCTCTAGCCAGACTTACCAAGAAAAAAAGAGAAGACACAAACTAAATCAGAAACAAAACCCAGGAAGAAACAGGAAATCTGAGTAAACTTATTACCAGTAATGAAATTGAACTGGTAATCAAAAAACTCCCAACAAACAAAAGCTCATTTAAAGAAGAGCTAATACCCAGCCTTCTTAAAGCATTTTAAGAAACTGAAGATCATGGAATACATCCAAACTCATTCTGTGAGACCAGCATCACTCTAATACCAGACGTAGATGAAGACAATACAAAAAAAAAAAGAAAATTACAGACCAATATCTCTGATGAGCAGAGACGCAAAAACCCTCAACAAAATATTAGTAAACTTAATTAAAAGATACATCAAGAGTATCAATTGTCAAGACCAGTGGGATTTATTCCAGAGATGGAAGAATAGTACCATATTTGTAAATCAACCAATGTGACACACCACAATAAAAGGAAGGATAAAAATTATATGATCATCTCAACAAATGCTGAAAAGCATGAAAAATTCAACATCCACTCATGATAAAAACTCTCAACAAAATGGGTATAGAGGGAACATACCTCAACATAGTAAAAGCCCCATACCACAAACCCACAACCAGCATCATACTAGATGGCAAAAAGCTGAAAGTTTACACTCTGAGACTGGGAACAAGACAAGGATTCCCACTCTCACCAGTTTTTTCAATACAGTACTGGAAGTCCTAACCATGGCAATCAGACAAGAAAAAGAGATAAAAGACATCAAAATAGGTAAGGAAATAAAACTGTCACTATTTGCAAATAACATGATATTATATATAGAAAACACTAAAGACTCCACAAAAAGAACTTAGAACTAAATACGAGATTCAGGAAAGTTGCAGGATACAAAATCAATATTCAGAAATCTGTTGCATTTCTCTATATTAAAAATGAATTAGCAGAAAGAGAAATCAAGAAAACGATTCTTTTTACAAGTGCATCAAAAAGAATAAAATACCTAGGAATAAACTTAACCAAGGAGATGAATAACCTGTACTATGAAAACTGTAAGACACTGATAAAAGAAATTGAAGAAGACACAAATCCATGGAAATCTATCCCATGCTCATGGATAAAACTAATATTGTCAAAATAGTCATCCTTCCCAAAACAATTTTCAGATTACATGCAAACCCTAGCAAAATACCAATGATATTTTTCAAGTAACTAGAGCAAATAATCCTAAAATTCATACTGAATCACAAAAGACCCCAAAGAGCCAAAGCACCCTTGAGAAAGAAGAGCAAATCTGAGAGTGTTGTGCACCCTGACTTCAAGCTATGTTACAAACTACAGTAATCAAAACAGACCCATAAATCAATGGAACAGAATAGAGAGTCCAGAAATAAACCCACAAGAATATGTTTAATTAATATATGACAAAGAAGGCAAAGATATATAGTGGGAAAAAGGCTTCCTCTTTAGTAAATAGTGTTGGGAAAACTGGACAGCTATATGCAAGAGAATGAGACTGGATTACTCTCTAACACCATACACAAAAGTAAACATGAAATGTTTTAAAGACCTGAATGTAAGACATGGAGCCATAATACTCTTAGAAGAAAACATAGGCAAAAATCTCTTGAACATATGCATAAGCAATTTTTTCCTGGACACATCTCCATGGGCAAGGGAAACAGAAGCAAACAAAACAAGTGGGACTGCATCAAACTAAAAATCTTCTGTAAAGCAAAGGACACAATCAGCAGAACAAAAAAAATGCAACCTACAGTATGAGATAATATATTAGTAAATGATATATCTGATAAGGGCTTAACATCCAAAATATATAAAGAACTTATATGACTCAACAACAAAGAAACAAATAACCCAATTAAAAATGGGCAGAGGACCTGAACAGACATGTTTCCAAAGAAGACATACAGATGGCCAATAGACACATGAAAAGATGCTCAACATTATTAATCATCAGGGAAAGGCACATCAAAACCACAATGAGATATTACATCACACCAGTTAGAATGGCCACTAACCAAAAGATAAAATATAATAAGTGTTGGTGAGGATGTGGAGAAAAGGGAACCCTCCTACCCTGTTGGTGGGAATGTAAATTGGTGTAGTCACTATGGAAAGCAGTATGAATGTTCCTCAAAAAACTAAAAATAAGAATACCATATGACCCAGTAATTCCACTTGTAGGAATTTACCTGAAGGAAACAAATCTCTTATTTGAAAAAATATATGCACCCCTATGATTATTGCTGTATTGTTTACAATAGCCAAGATATGGAAGCAACCCAAGTGTCCATCAGTAGATGAATGGATAAAGAAGATGTGATACCTATGCATAATGGAATATTATTCAGCCATAAAAAAGAAAGAAATCCTGTCATTTGTGGCAACATGGATGGACTTAAAGAGTAATTCTATAAGTGAAATAAACCAGGTGGAGAAAGAAAAATATCATATAATTTTACTTGTATGTGCAATCTAAAATCAAAACAAAACAAAAGGAATAAAACAGCAATAGACTCAAACACTGAGAAGTGACTAGTGGTTACCATGGGAGGGTTTGGAGTGGGTGGATAAAATAAGTGAAGGAGAGAAAGAGGGAAAGAGGGACAAAATCTCAATCACAATGTAAATTAGTTATGGGGAATGAAAATACAGCATAGAGAATATAGTCAATACTTCTGTAAAATCTTTCTATGCTGACAGATAATAGCTACACTAGTTTAGGTGAGCATTTATTAATGTATATAACTGTTGAATCACTATGTCGTGCACTTGTAACCAATACAATATTGTGTATCAACTATACTTCAGTTAAAAAATACATCAATCAATAAAAGCAATACTTCCAACAGCAACAACAAAAAGAAAGTAAGTAAAAGAAGAAATGTGAGTTGGTTTTTGTGATCTAGACCTCCAAAGCAGCCCTGGCCTCCACCTTTTTAAAATTCTCTTTCCTGGCCATCCTTTTAATTTCTGTATCAGAAACTGCAGAATGGCTCATCCAATATCATCTCTAAGCCCTCTGGCACATTTTCCTGTACTATAGAGGCTGGAAATTTAAAGTACATTTCCAAGATTCCCTTACAGCTAGGGTTCATAAATGACTTGGGTCCACCAAGCAGATGTACCAGCAAGAAACTTGGAAGACAGTTGTGAGCTATGTGAGGTGATGGCTTCACATAGGAGATAAGGTCATTTGGGGCAACATGGGTGGATGTTCTGTTGTTTACAGAAAAAGAATCCTACTCATACATCTAAGCATCTAGACACTCAATAAATGTTTTCTGGACACTTACTATGGGCCAAATATTATATTAGACCCTGGGGATACAAAGATGACAGAAATAGTAGCACTGTCCTGCAAAAGATCACAGCCTGGTACAACCACTCTGGAAAATTATTTGTCAATATTTACTAAGCTATGAAAGCTAAACACAGGCCTATGGTACGACCCAACACATCCACTTCTATATGTGTCCCTAAAGAAGCGAAAGCATACATCATCCAAAGAAATGTGCAAAAATGTCTGTGTCAACTTTTTCATAATAATGAAAAATAAGAGTCAAATTGTCCTTTAACAATAGAATAGATAAATAAATTGTAGTACATTTGGGATATCATATAATGGAATACTATACAACAAGAATAAACTGTTGCCACACTCAAACACATGAATGATTCTCAAAGATATAATGTTGAGAAAAACAAATCAGACACAAGAGAGTTCATCCAATATGATTCCATTATATGAAGTTCAAGATCAAGCCAAGCTTCTACTGTAATAGAACTCAGAAGAATGGTTACCTCTCGGCCTGGGTGTTGACTAAATTGGGACCCAAAGGCACATTGTGGGGTGCTGGAAATGCTCTGAATCTTCACCTGGGAGGAAATGTAAAAAATCATCAGTCTGGACATTAAATATTAGTGCATTTCAGGTATGTTATATGTCAATAAAGAAGGTGAAATGGATTTTAAAGAAGCTTACAGCTTAGCTGGACGACCAAGTGGCATTTAAAAAACTCTAATTTAGATGGTGAGTGCTATGAGAGAAGGGTGAATGTGATCCTCTGGAGCTGTAGAGAAGAGAGCAGGTGTAGCAATAGCATTTAAGGAAGGGCTTTGAATACCAAGCTAATAAAAACATTTTCTAACAAAATCATCATCCATCTTTCTTTTGAAACAATTGAATTTTTTAAGGAAGAAAATTAATTCTATTGTCACATTAGTTCTTTCCCAGGCTTTTATAATATGCAATGTACTTCTATGAATTATTTAAATTATCTTACATTCAAATTGGCAGTGAAAAAAATAAAATTTTTAATTACAAAAAACAATCATACAGAGCCTTTGGGATCTCTCACATACATAATTCTTTTACCCTACAATTTGTAATATGATGCTTAAACTAGTTTTGCTTTTGGTTTTTCAGAGTTAAGCTTTCCTTACAGCAAACCTAAGGCTGAGAACCAAAAGAAAATGAGGATTTTATTTACCATTATTGGAAATCTCTCAACCTTCTTACTCAGTGCTTAAGTGGGTAATATGTAATCCTCAAGCTCAGCTTAATGTCTGGTGGATCTGGACATTGACCTTTTAAAACATTACAGTATAATTGGAGATAAAAGTAAGGTGCTCTTTTGACTGGTTAGCCAGAGATGGGTAACATTCCTCAAGGGAGGAACAACCTAAGACAGGCACAGTCACAGGGGGGCCATCAGGTGAGAAATTGGGGATCAACAGAGGGGAGGCTTAGAACCTCATCCCCCCCTGTTTTCAGAGAAATCTTCTGCATCCGTGGATGTTTTGTTGCCCTTGTCTGGCTTGGATTAATACTTAGTCTATAGGCACACACCTGATCATCTACATTTGCCCTCTTACAGCACTAAACTATGTTTTCTACCTTTATCTTGCATCTACCTACCACTTCAGCATTTGATTAAAATAATAATAATAATAATAATAATAATAAGGGAGAAATGTGGGATTCACATATAAATCAAGTATAAAAATCAAACAAATATTCATATTTGACCTGATTGTTTACAGTTCATAATGCATGATCAAAACTGAAAGTTTCTGTGATGACTGCCCTTGTACTGCTCACCATGTAAGAACTTACTCACTGTGTAAGAATTTGTTCACCATGTAAGAACTTGTTCGTTATGCTTCAGAAGATTGGAGACTGACGAGAATTAGGCTTGGGGTGGATTAATGATTGTGCATTATGCATTGAGTCCCCTATACAGAATTTTATTGTTGTTAACAACCATCTGATCAATAAATATGAGAGATGCCCTCTCAAAAAAAATAAATAAATAAAAGTAAGGTGCTCTTTTATGGGTGGTAAGTAAGTAGATTTCAGACTTTTTCATGTTTGTTCTATATTTTAAAGAAACTTTCTCAAAACTACAATGACCCATCACCTCACACCATTCAGAATGGCTAGTACCAAAAGGACAAGAAGTATTGGTGAGGATGTGGAGAAAAGGAAAACCCTCTTACACTATTGGTGGGGATGTAAGTTGGTGCAGCCATTGTGGAAAACAGTATGGAGGTTCCTCAAAAAACTAAAAATAGAAATACCATATACCATGTACAATCCAGTAATTCTTTTTCTGGGTATTTATCCAAAGAAAACAAAACCACTAATTTGAAAAGATATATGAACTCCTATGTTTATTGCCACATTATCTACAATAGCCAAAATTTGGAAGCAACCTAAGTGTCCATTGATAGATGAATGGATAAAGAAGGTATACATATATATATATATATGATTTTTCAGAGTTAAGGTTTCCTTACAGCAAACCTAATGGCTGAGAACCAAAAATATATATATATATACAATGGAATATTAGCCACAAAAAGAGGAAGAAATCCTGCATTTGTGACAACATGGATAGACCTAGAGGATATTATAGTAAGTAAAAGAAGTCAAACAGAAAAAGACAAATACCATATGATTTCACTTATATGTGGACTCTAAAAAAATTAACAAAAAAACAAACAGAACAGAAATAGATTCATAAATACAGAGAACAAACTGGTAGCTGCCATAAAGGAAGGGGCCTGGGGGGGGGTAGGGGTGAAATAGAAAGGGATTAAAGAGATAGAAGCTTCCAATTATAAAATAAATTATGGGAATGGAAAGTACAGCATAGGGACTATAGCCAATAATATTCTAATAACTTTGTATGGTGACTCACGGTAACTACATTTAACAGTGGTGAGCATTTCATGACATATGTAATTGTTGAATCACTATGATGTACACCTGAAAGCAATATAATATTGTATATCAAACCATACTTCAATTTAAAAAAAAATAAACTGCATCTAAGTACAGGGCATTTCTCCCCTTTATTTCTAAGAGTATATACTCTATTTAAAGACTACAATTGTCTTAAATATGTTTTAAACAAGATGAGTTATCAGTAAATAGGCAGAGTTTAGTCATGCTCTCTTTCCATTCACAGAAATACCTACCATATTTTGATTGCATGTGTTTATTTGAGTTGCTTCACATCTTGGGAGTAATGGAAGGGGTGCTCACCAACTTGAATCTGTGGAATTGAAGGGCTGTTGCAAAATCCAGTACAATATTAACAATACTGTACTGTACACTTGAAATCTTCTAAGAGATTAAATATTAAATGTTCTCACCACACACACAAAAAAAATGCAACTATGTGACATGATGGATGTGTTAACTAACCTTATTGCAGTAATCATTTCATAATATATATATGTCAAATCATCATGTTATACACCTTAAATTTACACAATGTTACTTGTCAGTTATATCTCAGTAAAGTCGGAGGAAATAAACCAATACAGAAGGCTCCTCTACAACACAAACAAAATGTTTAGGGTATTTACACAAAGGGTGGGGCTGGGAGGGGAATGAAAATAAAATTTTGCAACAAGGTCTTTAAAAAATTATTGAAATTACCAGCAGCCTATGTTTATATTACAACCATACATTTCTAAATTGCCATCTTATTTTGGCATTTCTTTCTACTATAAAATTGTGACACACACACAGATCAAATGCCATTTCAACAGATATAATTATGATAAATAGCAAATTCCAGTTATGCATCACAGAGACAACAATAAGACATTCAGCAAAAGAAAATAATTTAAACAGCCCTTTGGAGCTTACTGAGTCATTCAATTCTTCATTCAATGAATATGCATTATGTCATTATCATGCAAAGCATTGCACTAGCAACTGAGGGAACAATGAATAGAATACAGAACTTCCTCTTGAGGATCTCACAGTCCTGTTGGGGAGAGACATAATGAATAATTATAGCAGATAAGGAGGAAATAGGACCATAGAGGCATGACAGGGCATAGAAGTGGTTACCTGCACTGCAGCATCATCAGAGGAGGTGATGCTCAAGTTTACTCTTTGAATGTGGAGAGGAGTTTCAGGTAGGAGGGGAAGTGTAGGGGAAGGTGACAAGAGATGAAATTGGAGAGTTAGGCTGGAGCCAGGTTCTGAAGGGCTTCATCCGCCCTGCCAAGGACTGTGGAGTTAGTCTTGTAGGCAATAGGGAGCCAATGAAGACTATTCAGATAGGTGGTAAAGTCCATTTGGTATTTCCCTATGCATCACTCTTGGACTAGCATAGATGATGAGTGATGTGGGGTGAAAATGGAGGCAGGGAAACCAAGTAGAAGGTTTTAATGATTGTACAGACAAGAACCATGAGGACAATAGCAGAAGGATTGAAGTGGAGACAATTTTTAAGCTATTTGGAATTCATGGGAGTCAAGATATTATGACAGGTTGATTATTTTGGAGAGAGAGAGGTCTCCAAAATATCTTGTAATTTTTCAGCTTGACTGACTGAATGGACGGTGATATCATTAATGAGAATAAAAACATAGGAGGAAGTGCCATTTTGAAAAAAAGAAGGAGAATTTGGTTTTATAACCAAATGTTGAGCATAAATTGAGTGTGGGGATTCTCAGAGCTCAAGTAAGCAGTTGGAAATACGGAACTGGAGTCAGATTGACCTAATTATTTTGTTTCCCATTCTTGCAAAGAAAACAAGAGCACCTGGAAGTACAATCCCTGGTGTCTTTTAGAAAAACTTCCTGATAAACTAAAGTTCTCCTCTTCTTGGGACTCTATGTAATTTTTTTAAAAGGTGGAGATATTCAGTGCTTCTCAGAGCTGTCAATTCAAGGTCAAGTCCTCATAATTCCAGACAAAATTATTCATATTTTTTCTAAAGGAAAGGCAATGAGAAATGAGATAATATATTAAAGGAAATCAAATAAATTTACAATAAAAGATCATTAGGAAATGAAATCTTGTCAGCCTAGATAAATGGGCTTGATTATTGCATTTAAGTCAAACTAAATTACTGTCCATGTATCTATTAAAGCATTTATAAGTGTCGAAAATCAAGATGTTAGGATCCCGAATGTAGGTGTAAAATCAAAGTGATTTTGATAAGTTTCAGCAATCTTTTACTGTGAAGGAAAAGGATTTAAAAATCAGAACATAATAGAAGTATCACAGGAAGATTTATAGTGTTTCTTTTCTTAAACACTGTCAATGATTAAATTGAGGTTAAATAAAAGAGACACTATTTACAATTAAGCATGACAGTCAAATGACATTAGCTCTAATAAGTAATTAAGAGATTTCTTAAGTTAGCAAAATTTTATACTTCCTTCTTGAAGAACTAAGAAGAAGCTGCTGAGATAAATTCAGTTCCTATAGACAAAAACAACTGGTTCACTCACTCTCTCTCTAGCAGGAAACTTAAGTCATTATTGTTCTGATTTAAATGAAACACCCCTTAATCATATTCTGTCTAGCCAGATCCCTTAATTAAGCAATTAAGCTGATATTGTTTACTTTCTCCTTTGTAAGAGAAAGAGGCAACAGATAAGAAAAACTCTGTGTGTGTGTGTGTGTGTGTGTGTGTGTGTGTGTGTGTGTGTGTGTGTGTGTGTGTTTGGTGGTGGTGGTGGTGTTATTGAATTAAACTGAATTTATTATTGAGTATTTCCAAGGATGACGATCAAACACCGGCGAATGTTTTGTTCTGGAAGCTTAATGATACCTGCTTACCAAACCTGGAAAAGCAACCCTGTAGCCTGAACCTCTCATGTTTTCAGTTTCTCTCATGTGCAAAAGAGATGACTGCACTGGACAGCCTCCAAAGGGGCAAATGCCAAACCCTGAGAAGTGTGCTGTCAGCACAGATTCCTGGGCCCTGCCCCAGCTCCCTAGCACAGAGTCCTTTCGGAAGAAGGGAGTTTGCGCAGTTAGCTTTTTAGTTTGGGGTTTGGTGTGGTTTGTTTTTTTGGTTTTGAGGGTTTTTTGTAAGTTCTTCAAGTGATTTCAATGAGTGAACAGCCATATTTAGGAACCACAGCACTAAACTGCCCACTTTAAAGGCCTGTGGAATTATAAATCAGACATTCTAAGATTCTTAAAAGCAAGAATTCAACAAAACAAATGTATGGCTAGCCGTTCAATTAAACACAAATGTGGCAGCAGTTGTCACCAACTGTCCAGCACCCCTGCAGTGGTGGTCGTCCTGCACCTCACACCCATGACCCAGTTCTGGCCACTGAGTTATGGCAACTTCCAAGACAGTTTTCCTTGGTAGAGCTACTCAAACATTCTGTACGTCTTACTGGCACCAAGGCCAAGAGTTGATTACCAGCAGCACTTATTTCAGGCTGAGAACCCACTGAGGAAGTCTCCTTCTGTGCAATCTCTGCCATTTCTCACAGCTCACCAGCACTATTGCATCACTTAGGATGATTCTTAGCTGCATGTATCAGAAAATCCCAATTCAATCGGTTTAAACAGTCAGGAAAATTGTTATCTTGTATACCAAGGTTTGCTATGGGGTCTCAGGCTAGATTGGTCCAGGGGCCTAACAATGGTGTCAAGGACCCAGATTCTTTCCCTTTCTCTACTGCTCCATCTTTGAGGTATTGTCTTTGTTCTTAACTCTAGGTCATGGAAATTGAATACTGGCACTCATGCTATACACTGACCGAAGGCTTAGTGAGAAGGGGCACCTCAATACAAAGCAGTATTTAAAAATCAACATGTCAGTAGTATTTAGGATAAGTAAGGGCTATAAGAAAGTGGGGGAGGTAACTAGAAGACTACAATAACAATCATTTAAGCCTTTCAAGGATCAACTGGTTAGGTTAGATTAGTTGCACCAGAAATGGAAATGAAAGAAATATTTGCAGAATATTCTAGAATGGTTCCCTAAGACATGGAATTTGCTGGATATAGACATAAAATAGAAAGAAGAGTCAAAGGTGCATTTAAAAATTACTGAAGTTACAAGGAGATGTTATTTAAATATAAAAGAAGCAAAATTTATTCATTGAATCCTTGCTTTCTTTTTTAAAAAATACAGGTATATTCATTATGATAATTTTCTTTTTAGAAGCTCTTTTAAAAGATAAAGGGTGTATTATTCGCTATTCAAATAAAATTTTGATCATTAATACAGGAAAATCCAGTATTTGTATTAAAAAATTTTTATTTGACAAATAATTTGACCATCAAAACTGAATGTATTCTAATGGTAAGCTGTATTGGGTTTCTGAATGGGATAGGAAAGACATTAATATAAGGATGCCTGTTTTCCCCAAATTATGTAACATGTTGAATGTAGTTCTAGTCAGTATTTCAATAAAGATCTTTTTAAACTCTAACTGAATGATTCTAAATTTTAAAAATTCACTTGAAGGGAAGAAATGCAAGGAGACAAAGAGAGGGTTTTTTTTTTAATTTTTAAAGAAAAGTAATGAGATGGTGTCAAGATGACACAAAGGACAGAACTTTTATTAATCATGATGAAGTGGTGCAGGTTATATGGCAAGGGGTGGACATGGAAGTTGGAGTGGAAATTAGGAATTTTGTTCGGGGCAGATTAATTTTAGTTGGCTGTTTCAAGTGAAAATTAAGGGAAGTTGGAATTACTTCCTCATAGGACAAGTCTTTTAGGTGTACAGCTCTCCCATTAGAAAAGTTAATGATGTATCAGTGAAGTGACTCCAGAACCTTCCCTGGAACTGGTAAGAAGCCTCCCAGTTACCCATTGTGCAACTGTAACCTAGCTGAGCCCTCCCTGTTTTTGTCCCAAGGTTTTTATCTGTAGGAACTCACTTTTTCCTTAAATAGTTTTTTTTTAATGCCTTAACAATTTTTGAAACTGAGTGATGGATAACCAAGATCTCATTGCTATTTTTGATGTTTTTTTAAAATTTTCTGTAATGAAAAAAACTTTCAAGTGCCCCACACCTTCAATGCCACACTGTGGGAAAATGGGTGTCTTCCCAAGATTGACCTCTCAGGGTCAACCCTCATTCGAACTTTCTGTTCCCATGTGGTCTCACTGGAGAGTCTTATTCCTGCACTTAATATCATCCCAAAAGTTGCACAAGTCCCTTTTTTGCTTTCACTCCCAAAGCTACCTCTGAAAGAAGGTTACTATCAATAGCCTAATTGTAATAAAGGGTGGGGGAGGTAAACGCTTACAACAGTCATAGTTAGGCATCCTTGTTTTAAATTCCCCTGACCATCCTGTCATTAATCATCCTTTTTCCTTGAGCCATGACTTCACAGTAGACTTCTGGACCCTCTCTCACCAAACTGCTTCTCACCTCCCCACTGAGTTCCCTTCCTGGGCTCTTATGCCCCTCTTTCCTGGGAAACTCAAGAATGCCTCTCACCTATTGAGCACAACACTCAGCGCTCTTTGTTTCACCTTCTCCTTGCAGAACTGCTGAAATCACCTTTTCAAATCGAAGATGTCCTTCAGGTTATTTTCTTAAATAAGCAAAAATTCATCCTCCCTGAGATGAACTATGACATTCCCCCTGTAAGATAAAAAGGAGCAGTGAATGCAGTTAATTTTTATAAATAACAATATTTTTCTTTTCACTGTGCCAGGATGCAAACACTTTAGTCAGTGCAAGAGGATGTTAACATGGGACAATTTCTGCCTCAATTTTGGAAAAGACCTATTAGCCAATAAAGTCAAAGCTCATGGAATTCCAACTTGAATTCTAAACCATCTAGGAGGGACTTGCCAAAGGGGTAGCAAAAAACAGTTTGTTGACCCCTACCCCATCACCCTACCTAAGTATATAAAAGGATTGAAGTTGTTAAAGAAGAAAGAGGATTTATCTGGACAGCTATTGGTGTTCTGTGCATTTCCCTCCCTCCCACAATGAAGGAAAAGATGTAGAAACTTCTGCCCCAGTTAAGCGAAGTGAGAAAAGGAATTTCATGAGAATCACTCAGAAAGCTCGATATGTCTCTTGGAGATCAGGGAGCAAAAGGACTGTGTGGTTGCATTGGAAGGAAACTGTACCTACATCAACGGCACAGCAAAACTGCAGGAGTGTTTCTTGTGGATCAAATGGGATCAGATGGGAGGGATCCATCCCTTGTGGCCAGGTTGAATCCTGCCCAGGAGGACTTCCTCAAGGAATGAAGTGAGAAGTGATCAAGTGAAGGGTATGGGCCAGGAAATGTCCAGGCACTCAGGAAGGAATTCTGAGTGCCAACCAGGAAAGTGAACCATCTCCTGCTATGGGCACTGTAGACAGGGTTTTCCAGCATGGATATCTTGCAAGGACCCTAGGAAAGCATCATATGAGAAATGGGTCAAAAATACCAACACTGGGTATGCTATATTCCCTGCAGGCACCATCACTAAATTATGTGTGCCTATCATTAGAGATGTTTCATGAGTCTCACTTCTCTTCCCATCCCCTGTCAACTCTGAAGGAGCCAGAAACAATCAAGTAAGGAGGAGAAGAACAAGGTGGAGACGTGCTGGGGTCCACCTCCCCAGACGCAGGCTTGCCAACCAGGAGGAGGACCTTGCTGCTGGGGAGGGAAAGCATTTCACTTTGAAAGAGGCTCTAAGTGTTAATTATTACACTAGTAAGATGAATCAGTTACTGAAATAAGCCTGTTCTTGTGAAATAGTATTATTAGAAGACTTTTATTCTCTGAGATTGATGATAAAAGATATGGGATCTGCTTAATAGTTCATCCAAGGCAGGGAAAAAAAGGAATCCACAGACAGTGTTTGACACAGCTGCGCATAGTAATCTATGCATATTTAAGGTCAAGGAGGAGCTTGTAAGGTGTGACAAATACGAAGAAAAACAAAGCTCAGCAAATTAGAAAGAAGGATAAGGATAACTGAATTTGGCCTAGAGGAAAAGTTCCATTTTGCAAATATTCTTGGCTTTGTTTTGTTTTTTGTTTGTTAATGTTGATTTTTGTTATGGTTGTTATTTTGTTTATTCACTACTGTAGGTCTGTTGCTCAGAATACTGCCTGGCACATAGTAGGGGCTTATTAAAATAAATGTTTATTAGGTGTATTATGGGTTTAATATCATATTGAATAGCCTTTAAAGAAAATTTTAAATTTTATTTTTTATTTTAAAATGCATACAATGTACCTGGTGAAGAGGATGTCAGACATTTATAAATAAAATTCTGTCTAATGGTGAAAGTATTTTTTTAAACTACTTAAAGTGAATGGTCTTAGCCACTATAAAAGCATCTAAGTGTTCACTTGCATACACATGACTGCTGGAAACTTTGAAAATAAATAAGAACAATCAAGATGAACAAATATATCCTTAAGACAGAGAGAGAACTAAAATTGTCATCTATGAATGATCTTATAATTAACTTTCTGACATAAAAATGGGCATTAATAATGTTACAGGATTTTAAAATGAGAAAAACAGTGTATCTGGAAAATACAAATAGTAATGATTTTTCAGCCTTTGGATTCTAATAATGTCATTTGCACCATGCTTTCCTCTAAAGACAACAAGAAACCCTGAGCAAAGTAATGGAAAAGACTACTTGAAAGCAATTAAACGCTAATAAGGAAGTGAAACTGTATGCTTTTGTTAAAGAAAATGTGTAAACTGATAAAAAATATAAATAAAATCTGTTCTTAAACAAATTAAATTTTGTCAAAACGTGGTGCATTTCTTAGCTTTTTTATATGACTATGTATTTTACATGATTTAGCTTTGTATAGTATACATACTTTCAAATATTTTATTTTTCATCCTCCTTTCTTGTTTCACTGAAGAGTATCATGGGCAGTTTTCCATGGCTACATAAGCTTCCATCACATGGTCATACTATAATTTATTTAACCATTTACAAATAAACATTAAGTTTCTCTTCATTTTTGCTATAATACTTATTGCTTCAGCATCCATAATTGTGGGCTTCTTTGATTATTAAACTTCTTCGATTATAAAACAGTAAAGTCCTAGGAGTAAAATAACTGGTCAAAGGACATGAAAACTATAAATCTGGTGTACATTATAAAATTTCCCTCCAGAATTGTAATACTAATTTAAATTGCTATCAGCACTTTCTGAGAGGGCTTATTTTATTATAGCTTTGCCAACACTGAGTGTTAACTTTGTTTCACCATTCTCAATTAATTGCAAAATAATATTGTTTATTAATTAATTAGACAAGTACTTATCAAGTGTATGTCTAGGTATACAATGTCAAGCAAAAGGAGACCTAGCTTCTGATCTCTTGGAGTGCATAATCTATATAAGAAATAAATATTGAACAAATAGTTATGGAGATTGAAATATAATTACAAACATCAATGCACTGAAGGAAATGAATAGAGTACCTATGTGAGTGGTTTCAGGTAAGGATCAAAAGACAATGGGGAGTTTAGCATGGGGGTGACATGATTGTATTTGAATTTTGAAAAGTACCTTCTTGTTCCAACATAGGAAATGGATTCTTGGTCAATCAGGGTGGATCAGGGAGGACCAGTTAATCAGTTATTGCAAGAAAGATAAAATGGTAGTTCTGATGAGTAATACAGTAGGAAATTGAGAAATTGAGAAATACATTATTGATATTTTAATCTGAATGTGTTTGCTTATTAGTGAGATGGAATACCTTTCCATGTGTTTATTGGCATTTTGTGTTTTGTGGTTGTGTGTGAGAGGGAGAGCAAGAGAGAGAGATCTAGAGAGAAGTTAGTCTATTCTTGATTTTTGCTCAATTTCAGTTGAGATTTTGAGCATCTCCTTGATTGATTTATGAAAGTCCCTTATTGGTGACTATATTTTCATCATTATGTTCTAAATAACCAAAGAAAACCTAGTGGTTTAAATTACAAGCACCCATTTCTCCTGTATGGGCCTGCAGATTGGCAGGCCAAGCTCTGCTTCATGCTTGTGTGGATACAGGTCTGTTGCACATGTCTCATTTGGGGATCAGTACATTCTTATACCCAAGACAGATGGCAGAAGCACAAGAGGCCAAACCCAACTATGCAAGCATATTTAAAGCCTCTGTTTTTATTATATCTGCTAACATTCCATTGGCCAAAGCAAGACAGATGGCCAATTCTAGTGTCAGTAGGCCTGGGATGTTTACTCCACCTGTTTTATTTGGAGGCCCTGCCAAGTCACATGGCAAAGTGGATAATGTGTGACCCTATCACAGAGAAGGTGCAAGGAATTGGGAACAATAACCTGACTTACAAAAAGGACATTTGTCATTTGCTCTTTATATATGTACACATATTCTTTCACAACATTTTGTCACCAATTTTTTATTCAAAATGTTTGAATTTTTATGTAATCGAAGTTACAGATTCTTCCTTTTCATTTTCCTTCATTACTTAAAGTTTTAAGAAATCCTTGCCTACTCTAAGTTCAGATAAACATTTGCTTAAATATTTTTCTTATACTTTTTATCATTTCATTTCATTTCTCCACATAGGTATTTAATCCACCTGAAATTTATTTGGAGTATATGATATGTGGTAAGGATCTAAATTGTTCTTCCCAAATAGTTAATCAATTACTTAAAAATATTTTGGAGAGGGCAGAACCAAGATGGCAGAGTGAGTAGACCAGTGGAAATCTCCTCCCAAAACCACATATATCTATGAAAATACAACAAAGACAACTCTACCTAGAATAGAGACCAGAGGACACAGGACAACATCCAGACCACATCCACACCTGTGAGAACCCAGTGCCTCGCGAAGGGGGTAAGATACAAGCCCCGGCCCGGCGGGAGCCGAGCGCCCCTCCCCCCAGCTCCCAGCGGGAGAAGAGGAGTCGGAGCGGGGAGGGAGAGGGAGCACAGGACTGCTGAACACCCAGCCCCAGCCATCCGGACCAGAGCACAGACACAGTGCATGCACGGGGCCCTGGATACTAGGGAAATAGGGCAGCAAGAACGGTGAGCGGGTACCGGAGGCCTGGCGCCAGAGGACAAAAAACAAGCGAGCAGCCATTTCTTTTTTGTTGTTGTTGTTGTCGTTTTGTTGAGGTGAGTGCTTTTCAGAAGTCTTAAAGGGACAGGGACCCCAATACTAGGGAAACAGGGCAGCAAGACCGGTGAGCAGATGCCTGAGTCTGGCACCAGAGAATAAAGAAAAACAAGCGGCCATTTTTTATTTATTTTATTTTTTTTAATTTTATTTATGTATTTTTTTTTGTGGTCGTTGTTTTGTTTTGGCGGGTGCTTTTTGGAAGTCTTAAAGGGGCAGGGCAGTACACTTAGTCCAGAGGTAGGAAATCCAGGTATCTCTGGGCACTCTAATCCCCTGGGCTGCAGGGAGCACGGAGGCCCCTTACAGAGATAAATAGCCTCCCAGCCACTCCCCCTCCAACGCGACTCCACCACTTTGGAGTAGCTGCCCGAGCCAGGCCATGCCCACAGCAACAGCGGAGATAATCTCCATAGCAGCCGGGCAGGAAGCACAAACCCTGTCTGCTCGCAGCTACCCAGCACAAGCCACTAGAGGTCGCTGTTCTCCCAGGAGAGGAGGGCCACAAACCAACAAGAAGGGAAGTTCTTCCAGCCGTCACTCATTCCAGCTCTGCAAACTATTCCAATCACCATGAAAAGACAAAATTACAGGCAAACCAAGATCACAGAGACAACAGAGAAGGAGACAGACCTAAACAGTCTTCCTGACAAAGATTTCAAAATAAAAATCATAAACATGCTGACAGAGATGCAGAGAAATACGCAAGAGAAATGGGATGAAGTCCAGAGGGAGATCACAGATGCCAGAAAGGAGATTACAGAAATGAAACAAACTCTGGAAGGATTTATAACCAGAATGGATAAGATGCAAGATGTCATTGATGGAATTGAAACCAGAGAACACGAACGCATAGAAGCTGACATAGAGAGAGATAAAAGGATCTCCAGGAATGAAACAATATTAAGAGAACTGTGTGACCAATCCAAAAGGAACAATATCCGTATTATAGGGGTTCCAGAAGAAGAAGAGAGAGGAAAAGGGATGGAAAGTATCTTGGAAGAAATAATTTCTGAAAACTTCCTCAAACTGGGGGAGGAAATAATTGAACAGACCACGGAAATACACAGAACCCCCAACAGAAAGGATCCAAGGAGGACAACACCAAGACACATAATCATTAAAATGGCAAAGATCAAGGACAAGGAAAGAGTTTTAAAGGCAGCTAGAGTGAAAAAGGTCACCTATAAAGGAAAACCCATCAGGCTAACATCAGACTTCTCGACAGAAACGCTACAGGCCAGAAGAGAATGGCATGATATATTTAATGCAATGAAACAGAAGGGCCTTGAACCAAGGATACTGTATCCAGCATGACTATCATTTAAATATGATGGCGGGATTAAACAATTCCCAGACAAGCAAAAGCTGAGGGAATTTGCTTCCCACAAACCACCTCTACAGGACATCTTACAGGGACTGCTCTAGATGGGAGCACTCCTAGAAAGAACACAGAACAAAACACCCAGCATATGAAGAATGGAGGAGGAGGAATAAGAAGGGAGAGAAGAAAAGAATCTACAGACAGTGTATATAACAGCTCAATAAGCGAGCTAAGTTAGGCAGTAAGATACTAAAGAGGCTAACCTTAAACCTTTGGTAACCACGAATTTAAAGCCTGCAATGGCAATAAGTACATATCTTTCAATAGTCATCCTAAATGTAAATGGACTGAATGCACCAATCAAAAGACACAGAGTAATAGAATGGATAAAAAAGCAAGACCCTTCTATATGCTGCTTACAAGAAACTCACCTCAAACCCAAAGACATGTACAGACTAAAAGTCAAGGGATGGAAAAACATATTTCAGGCAAACAACAGTGAGAAGAAAGCAGGTGTTGCAGTACTAATATCAGACAAAATAGACTTCAAAACAAAGAAAGTAACAAGAGATAAAGAAGAACACTACATAATGATAAGGGTTCAGTCCAACAAGAGGATATAACCATTCTAAATATATATGCACCCAATACAGGAGCACCAGCATATGTGAAACAAATTCTAACAGAACTAAAGGGGGAAATAGACTGCAATGCATTCATTTTAGGAGACTTCAACACACCACTCACCCCAAAGGATAGATCCACCAGGCAGAAAATAAGAAAGGACACGGAAGCACTGAACAACAACAGTAGAGAAGATGGACCTAATAGACATCTATAGAAGTCTACATCCAAAAGCAACAGGATATACATTCTTCTCAAGTGCACATGGAACATTCTCCAGAATAGACCACATACTAGCCCACAAAAAGAGCCTCAGCAAAATCCAAAATATTGAAATTCTACCAACCAATTTTTCAGACCACAAAGGTATAAAACTAGAAATAAATACTGCAAAGAAAACAAAAAGGCTCACAAACACATGGATGCTTAACAACATGCTCCTAAATAATCAATGGATCAATGAACAAATTAAAATAGAGATCAAGGAATATATAGAAACAAATGACAACAATAACACAAAGCCCCAACTTCTGAGGAAAGTATATAGCGATCCAGGCACACTTGAAGAAGCAAGAACAATCCCAAATGAATAGTCTAACATCACAATTATCGAAATTGGAAAAAGAAGAACAAATGAGGCCTAAAGTCAGCAGAAGGAGTGACATAATAAAGATCAGACAAGAAATAAATAAAATTGAGAAGAATAAAACAATAGCAAAAATCAATGAAACCAAGAGCTGGTTCTTTGAGAAAATAAATAAAATAGATAAGCCTCTAGCCAAACTTATTAAGAGAAAAAGAGAATCAACACAAATCAACAGAATCAGAAATGAGAACAGAAAAATCACGACAGACTCCACAGAAATACAAAGAATTATTAAAGACTACTATGAAAACCTATATGCCAACAAGCTGGAAAACCTAGAAGAAATGGACAACTTCCTAGAAAAATACAACCTTCTAAGACTGACCAAGGAAGACACACAAAAGTTAAACAAACCAATTAAGAGCAAAGAAATTGAAATGGTAATCAAAAAACTACCCAAGAACAAAACACCCGGGCTGGACGGATTTACCTCGGAATTCTATCAGACACACAGAGAAGACATAATACCATTCTCCTTAAAGTTTTCCAAAAAATAGAAGAGGAAGGAATACTCCCAAACTCATTCTATGAAGCCAACATCACCCTAATACCAAAACCAAGCAAAGACCCCGCCAAAAAACAAAATTACAGACCAATATCCCTGATGAATGTAGATGCAAAAATACTTAATAAAATATTAGCAAACCGAATTCAAAAGTATATCAAAAGGATCATACACCATGACCAAGTGGGATTCATCCCAGGGATGCAAGGATGGTACAACATTTCAAAATCCATCAACATCATCCACCACATCAACAAAAAGAAAGACAAAAACCACATGATCACCTCCATAGATGCTAAAAAAGCATTTGACAAAATTCAACATTCATTCATGATAAAAACTCTCAGCAAAAAATGGGAATAGAGGGCAAGTACCTCAACATAATAAAGGCCATATATGATAAACCCACAGCCAACATTATACTGAACAGCGAGAAGCTGAAAGCTTTTCCTCTGAGATCAGGAACTAGACAGGGATGCCCACTCTCCCCACTGCTATTTAACATAGTACTGGAGGTCCTAGCCACAGCAATCAGACAAAATAAAGAAATACAAGGAATCCAGATTGGTAAAGAAGAAGTTAAACTGTCACTATTTACAGATGACATGATATTGTACATAAAAATCCCTAAAGACTCCACCCCAAAACTACTAGAACTCAAATTGGAATACAG
This sequence comes from Manis pentadactyla, assembly GCF_030020395.1. NCBI lineage: Eukaryota > Metazoa > Chordata > Mammalia > Pholidota > Manidae > Manis > Manis pentadactyla. The sequence continues at coordinate 85,023,256 of NC_080026.1, forward strand.
CAAAGTTGCAGGATACAAAATTAAGACACAGAAATCTGTAGCTTTCCTATACACTAACAATGAACCAATAGAAAGAGAAATCAGGAAAACAACTCCATTCACAATTGCATCAAAAAGAATAAAATACCTAGGAATAAATCTAACCAAAGAAGTGAATGACCTATACTCTGAAAACTACAAGTCACTCTTAAGAGAAATTAAAGGGGACACTAACAGATGGAAACTCATCCCATGCTCGTGGCTAGGAAGAATGAATATCGTCAAAATGACCATCCTGCCCAAAGCAATATACAGATTTGATGCAATCCCTATCAAATTACCAGCAACATTCTTCAATGAACTGGAACAAATAATTCAAAAATTCATATGGAAACACCAAAGACCCCGAATAGCCAAAGCAATCCTGAGAAAGAAGAATAAAGTAGGGGGGATCTCACTCCCCAACTTCAAGCTCTACTATAAAGCCATAGTAATCAAGACAATTTGGTACTGGCACAAGAACAGAGCCACAGACCAGTGGAACAGACTAGAGACTCCAGACATTAACCCAGACATATATGGTCAATTAATATTTGATAAAAGAGCCATGGACATACAATGGCGAAATGACAGTCTCTTCAACAGATGGTGCTGGCAAAACAGGACAGCTACATGTAGGAGAATGAAACTGGACCATTGTCTAACCCCATATACAAAAGTAAATTCAAAATGTATCAAAGACCTGAATGTAAGTCATGAAACCATTAAACTCGTGGAAAAAAACATAGGCAAAAACCTCTTAGACATAAACATGAGTGACCTCTTCTTGAACATATCTCCCTGGGCAAGGAAAACAACAGCAAAAGTGAGTAAGTGGGACTATATTAAGCTGAAAAACTTCTGTACAGCAAAAGACACCATCAATAGAACAAAAAGGATCCCTACAGTATGGGAGAATATATTTGAAAATGACACATCCGATAAAGGCTTGACGTCCAGAATATATAAAGAGCTCACATGCCTCAACAAACAAAAAACAAATAACCCAATTAAAAAATGGGCAGAGGAACTGAACAGACAGTTCTCCAAAAAAGAAATACAGATGGCCAACAGACACAAGAAAAGATGCTCCACATGGCTAATTATCAGAGAAATGCAAATTAAAACTACAATGAGGTATCACCTCACACCAGTAAGGATGGCTGCCATCCAAAAGACAGAGAACAACAAATGTTGGTGAGGCTGTGGAGAAAGGGGAACCCTCCTACACTGCTGGTGGGAATGTAAATTAGTTCAACCATTGTGGAAAGCAGTATGGAGGTTCATCAAAATGCTCAAAACAGACTTACCATCTGACCCAGGAATTCCACTCCTAGGAATTTACCCTAAGAACGCAGCAATCAAGTTTGAGAAAGACAGATGCACCCCTATGTTTATCACAGCACTACTTACAATAGCCAAGGATTCGAAGCAACCTAAATGTCCATCAGTAGATGAATGGATAAAGAAGATGTGGTACATATGCACAATGGAATACTACTCAGCCATAAGAAGAGGGCAAATCCTACCATTTGCTGCAACATGGATGGAGCTGGAGGGTATTCTGCTCAGTGAAATAAGTCAAGTGGAGAAAGAGAAATACCAAATGATTTCACTCATCCGTGGAGTATAAGAACAAAGGAAAAACTGAAGGAACAAAACAGCAGCGGAATCACAGAACCCAAGAATGGACTAACAGGTACAAAAAGGAAAGGGACTGGAGAGGATGGGTGGGTAGGGAGGGATAAGGGGGGGAGGAAGAAGGGGGGTATTAAGATCAGCATGCATGGTGGGGGTGGGAGAAAGGGGAGGGCTGTACAACACAGAGAAGACAAGTAGTGATTCTACAACATTTAGCTATGCTGATGGACAGTGACCGTAAAGGGGTTTATAGCGGGGACCTGGTATAGGGGAGAGCCTAGTAAACATAATATTCTTCATGTAAGTGTAGATTAAAGATAACCAAAAAAAAAAAAAAAAGAAGAAAGAAAGAAAAGGGGGATTACTCCATGATAGGCTAAAACTAATTGTAAATCAACGATTAATACATGCTTTAAATATCCTTAATTTTGATCACTTAAAGGGTGTCAGATGATCGGCTATGGTGGTACACTTTTCTGATAATATTCCTTTCTCTTAAAAAAAAAAAAAACAAAAAAGCAGTTCCTGTGTGGTGACCTCCAATAAGTTCTACACAATGGTATAAAGGGCATATCAAAGGGTGGGCAAAGGGTCTGTTTGTGTTTATACAGAGGATCAAAGCCTGATTTGGCTACCCAGAAAATGAACTAAGATACGATATGAAGAAGAACTTCCAACATCAACACTCTCTGGAAGAGTCATACCAGATGATCATCAAAAAACCTCAACAAAGATCCAGGTGATGCTGCGGTTGTAGCTGCATTCATCCCACCGGTTCCTGGACTTGCCATTGGAATGAAGAAGGAAATATCTAAGCTGGCCTGTGCATACAGTAAAACAACAAATTTGACTGGATCTACACTGTTGGAACTCAACCAAGAATTAGGAGAAATGCAAGTTGTAGTGCTCCAAAATCTTACAACTACAGACTATCTACTGTTAAAAGAACATATGGGATGTGAACAGTTCCCAGGAATGGGCTGTTTTAATTTGTCTGATTTATCTCAGACTGTTCAAGTACAGTTGGACAATATCCATCATATCATAGACAAATTTTCACAAATGCCTAGGGTGCCTAACTGGTTTTCTTGGCTTCACTGGAGATGGCTGGTAATTATAGATCTGCTTTGGTTATGTAACTGTATTCCTATTATGTTAATGTGTGTGCGCAATTTAATTAGTAGTTTAAAACCTATACATGCTTAAGTTACTCTACAAGAAGATATGTCAAAGAAATAATCAATCTTCCCAGGTTTTCTTCCGTCTGCTACCTCTATAGCTTTTCTTCTTCCTTCCTAATTACAACCCTTAAATAGAATTCGTGCCTCATATCGAATTTACCGAGTATCATAATTCCTCCAAGTGGTAAAGATACCTCAAGACAAATGCTGGGCATAGAAGCCACAGGGCATAAATCTGCAAAGAAGTAAAAAGCTAACCTTTTCAAACAATATGGCTTCTCTCTCACTTACCAACTTTACATTTCCCTGTATGGCCCCGGAAGATGACTGGTTAGCCAGAGATGGGTAACATTCCTCAAGGGAGGAACAACCTAAGACAGGCACAGTCACAGGGGGACCATCAGGTGAGAAATTGGGGATCAACAGAGGGGAGGCTTAGAACCTCACCCCCCCTGTTTTCAGAGAAATCTTGTGCATCCGTGGATGTTTTATTGCCCTTGTCTAGCTTGGATTAACACATAGTCTACAGGCACACACCTGATCATCTACATTTGCTCTCTTACAACACTAAACTAAGTTTTCTACCTTTATCTTACATCTACCTACCACTTCAGCATTTTATTAAAAAAAATAATAATAATAAAGGGAGAAATGTGGGATCCACATATAAATCAAGTATATTTGACCTGATTGTTTATAGTTCATAATGCGTGATCAAAACCGAAAGCTTCTGTGATGACTGCCCTTGCACTGTTCACCATGTAACTTATTCACTATGTAAGAATTTGTTCTCCATGTAAGAACTTGTTCGTTATGCTTCAGAAGATTGGAGACTGACGAGAATTAGGCTTGGGGTGGATTAATGATTGTGCATTGAGCATTGAGTCCCCTATACAGAATTTTATTGTTGTTAACAACCATTTGATCAATAAATATGAGAGATGCCCTCACAAAAAGAAAAAGAAAAAAAATATTTTGTTGAAAATTTCTGCATACAATATTAAGAAAATCACTTTGCTGAAGGCTGTTAATAAAACAAAATTTAAATAAATGAATAAATGTGGCATATTCCTGAATAAGAAATTAAATATTATGAATTCACCAATTTCTAAATTATAATTTCTATACAAATACAATAAAAATTGCAATGAGTTATTTTTTGACCTGACAGGAAAAACAAAAATTACCTAAAAGAATAAACATTTCTAAGTCATGAAAAAAGGTTGACTAAACACTTTCTATTGTAATTATTAAATATTGTGGTTTAGGTATCAAGTATAGAAAGGTTAGTAGAATAAAATAGGCCAAAGTACATGAAAACTAAGTATATGGTAAAGGAGACACATTAAATCAATGGGAAAAATGAGTTTTGTAATAAAATAAAATAGGAGATAAGTTTCTTTAGGGAAATGATTTGTTTAATAAATTTGGCAGGTTATGCATCTGAAATCAATAGCAATAATAAAATTATAGCTATATATCTCTCATAAATTAATTTTTACCAAATAAATTTCAAGTAAACTAAAGCTCTAAACACACACTCAAAAAATAAACAATGAAAATAGAAAAAAAATATTTGTATAAGTTCCGAACTGTGGGTCATTCATAAGGAAAAATAAACCCAGATAATAAACAACTGAGAAGTATAATTACACAAAAATTTTAAATGTCTATGTGGCAAACACATAAACAACCTGCAGGGATAAGTAGCACAACATGGATGGACTTTGAGGGCATTACACTAAGTGAGATAAGTCAGACAGAGAAAGACAAACACCACGTGAGCTCACTTAAAAGTGGAATCTGAAAAAAAGAACAAAAAAAACTGAAGTCAAGACAGAGAAAGCCGATTGGAATTTTTTTTTCCTTTTTTTTGGGGGGGGGGTTGAGATATAATGGACCAGGTATACAACATAATGATTGATATATAACATAATGATTCAATATATGTATGAATTAGTCACTTTTTGATTAAATGACCCAGCACTAGGTCCTTACCTTTGCAAAGAAACATTAATAGTTCCTAAAACATCAAAGTTAACCTAAATGTTTTTCTTGTATCTGATTTTATAAATCTCTCCCTCAATTTTTAGCAGAGCCAAATGAAATTGACAAGGGGTATAGTCGGGTGTATTCTATCCATGTGGGCATAAAACCAATGGAATTCAGGGAACAATGATTATCCCACCTTGATTTAGTAAACCAGATAGCAGTAAAAGTCAAGGCTAGAAGACAAGAGATTTGATTTGCACTGCTGTGCACCCCAGTACCTGGAACAGTGCCTAGGAAGCCGATTGGAATTTGCACGAGGCAGTGGTTGGGGGTGAATGAGTCAAGAGGTATAAATTTCAGTTATAAAATAAGTAAGTAATGAGATATAATGTACAGCATAGTGACCATAGTTAATAATCCTCAGTATATATTATACATTTGAATAGATCTTAAGCATTTTCATCACAAGAAAAAAGTGTGTAACTATGTGTGGTGATGGATGTTTACTAGACTTGTGCTGATCATTTCACAAATATATACAAATATCAAATCATATGATGTACACCTGAAACTAATGAAATGTTACAGTCAATATCTCAATTTTTTAAATGTCAAAAAAAGCTATATATCCATAACAAGCAGTACTAGACAGCAATGAAAGACTGAACTGTTAATGCACACAACATGAGTGAATCCCCAGAGTTACATTGTGTAAAAAAAAGAGCCCAGCTAAAGAGTTACATTCTGCATGATTTCATTTATATAACATTCTTGAAATGACAAAATTATAAAGACAGAGAAAAAAATAGTTTTCAGGGGTTAAGGATGTGGCAGGGGAAGGAAGGAGGTGGATGTGCCTGTAAAAAGACGTGAGAGGTTTCTGCAGCAATAGAGTGCCTGTGGTTCTGTATCTTGACTATATTGATGTCAGTATCCTTGTATAGTTTTGTGAGATGTTGCCATTAAGGGAAACTGGGTAAAGGCTGCACAAAATCACTTATCCTCCTCCTTTAAGGTGTATCCTTGTTCTAGATAACAAATGGAGGAAGTTGCAAAGAAGGGACAAACAACACATACGAACTGTTTCTTATGTAAAGTACCCAGAATCTGTTACATGGCATGTCCGTTTATATCCCATGGGCCAGAATGTAGCCACATGGCCCCACCTAGAATAAGGGAGGCTGGAAAATGTAGAATTTATTTCTAATATCAGCACCATATTACCACCTAAAAATTCTACTAATTGCACTATTGCGAAACAGAAGAAGAATGGATAATTATTCCCCACTGGTAGTCTCTACTGCACAGGCAAACCATGTTTAAAGAGAATCTAAGCATTGTGAGGACAAGTCGTGAAAGAACTGTGGGAAGCAGGCCTAGGTGGCCAGTCCCAATTAGAGCAAATGCAGAAGGGTCCAGGGAAGATACTTCTAAGGGGGAAAAAAGTGGAACTGAGAGACTACAGTTTGTTTGACCCACTGAGAGCTACTTCAAGGATCTAGCAGAGAGTTTGGGAAATAATTCTACATATATATATTCACCCAGGAATAATAAAATAAAGTTGAATTTTAAAAGGAAATGCAACATTAGTATGCTATATGTATTATTTACATAGTCATAAAAATCCAACACCAAATATAGACTTAACCAAAACACTGAAGAGTGTGTCAGGGGGTGAGAGGGAAAAGGTGAAAATTTTCATCTTGCATAATTCAAAGTCAATAAGCAATTTCTAAAGTTGAAAAACCAAGAAATAACAGTATTAGATTAATATTTAGAAATACGGTAGAAAATAGCAAAAGAAACAGCTAGACAATTGAAAACCATTGTTTAATGGAAACCATTAAAATAGCTGTTTTATAGTATAAGCCTTTGGTTTTAAATGTATAGAAATGATATTTATGTGTACAAATATCCAATGTATATAAACACTCTGATTAATTATTTTTAATTTTTAAAGGATTAATAGCAGTTTTCATTCATAAATCTTCTTTATCCAGTCAAGACTTAGGACACTCAGGAAACTTTAATGTAACTAATAATAGTAATAGTAATAATACTATATGGCTTATATAAACCTGGATTTCCTTTTAAAATTTTTCTTCCTTCATTTATTAAAATATGTCAAGGTCTTAAATGAGTACAGAAGAAACTTTATTTAATGTTTATATTTCTTTGACCATCTCAAAGTTGCCATTCTACTTTTCTGGATGTCTTTTCTTAACTATTGTCTCAACTTCAAATTTTCCATTGAATCAAACTCTAAATAATTCATAGAGGCTAAATAAATGGGATTAGGGTTGGTAGCTTTCTGAGTCTACAGAGCTCATCGTCTTCAGGGAGGGTGTAGCTTTCCAATGCCAATCCCCCAGGAATAATGATCCAGCCTGCAGCCAGCAGCGTTTCAGCTTCCTTGATACAATAGTTTTAATACATGTAGGTCTTGTCATGAGACAGGATGTCACCTCTCTCAGCAAGTCAGCTGGCTTCTTTTCCGATGTCCCGGTGCTTGCACTGTCATCTTCTAACCCATAACTTCATTTTCAGCGGCCACAGCCCTAGAGTCTCCCATGCTTTGTAGAAACAGCCTCATTATCTGTAGTGTTGTAACAGCAGTTAGAAACTGAATGACATTCAATTAAAATGATATTAGCAGCTCAGGAGTGATTTTGTTTAATTTACTCCTACTCAGATGTAAAAACATTAGCGACTTTTTAAATTGGACCTCATAATGTCTAACTCCTACTCGAATGCAATGAAATTAAAGACTTTGGTGCCTAAATACCGCTTAATTTACTCCTACCCATCTATAATGACATTAAAGATGCTTTAGAGTAGATATTGTTTCCAATCAATTTTATTCAAAAGAAATCTGAGCTCACAGGTACTATTATTAAGCATATAATATAATCACAAAAGAAATATATCTTTGCAATTGGGGATAGGATAGTTTCTAGTAATATTAAAAAGTAATCATTTTCACTTTAATGCAAGGATATTAAAAAGTAGTATCTTAAATACAAGATTTGGTAAAGTTTTCAATTGTTTAAACAAATATGGAATTCACAGCCTGTCAAAGACATGTATGTTGTTATATACAAATTTGAAGTGAATTTTATTCAGTTATGGCATGTGGTTGGCTTCTTCCTGATAAGAAACTTTACCTTAAACATGGTTTAGAGAAAAGCATTTTTTTAAAACTATTGTTAATAAATTTTTTAATGATTTTCCCATTATCAATTTCAAGAATAATTTTTTCAAATCTTTGCTTTCCTAAGCTATTTTTAAGCTCAGCAGGATTTTGAGTCCATATGTGCTTGGGAAAGAGTAGGTATTCAATAAATGGTTGTGGTTAGGGGGAATAAAAACTATTATCAATAATAATAGCTAATATTCATAAAGTTCCTACTATGTACCATACATTGTTATGAGCATTAAATATATAAATTCATTTAATCCCTTGAATTAAGTAATATTAAGTTATATTCTTAGTTTGCAGATAAAACCAATAAAATGATAGATGTTGCTATTAAAATTCTACCATACATGTATACACATAGATGAGCTAACTGGAAACACAGCTTTCTCTACTTGGATTTTTAGGAATAATTTCTCAAGATGTTTGCTTCGAAAAAAAATTGATTATGTTTTAAAAGATCTAACACTAATAATATTGGTGTGCCTAAATGTGTCCTGGTCACAGTCTATGCTCATCAACGCTCACAGTGTCAGAGGATAGACATCTTAGTCTCCCAGTGGCACTGCTTTCACTGAAATGCATGGCTCCTCCAAGGCACATAGACAGGGCCTAAGATTGAGAAATATTTTAACAATAGATGTCAATACAGTTGTGTAGCTGCTAAGGTTTGAATCCTTGCCTCTTGTTGGTTGTTTGATTTTAGGCATGATATTTAATTCTCTAAACCTCAATATTTTTACCTGTTAATGGGAATAATAAGCCCCATTGTTTTCCCCCAAAGTACTACTCACCTATTTCCTATTTAGGTGAATGTCACTCAATGTATTTATAACTGTTATATCCAGACACTTAAGAGTCATCCTAGATCAATTGATCTCTTTTTTTCTCTCTTCCCACATCCAATGAGTCACCAAATTTGTCTGTTTTATCCCCTAAATATTACTCATTCAAAGCATTAATTGCACTGAGACACAATAGAATATATGTGACAGTAGAATATATACATGATCATTCACTCAGCCAATATTTATAGAACACCTGCTTTTTGCCAGGTGTTAGAATACCTGCGATATAAAGGTGATCACCTTTGGACTCAAGGAGTTTCCTGTCCAAGGAAGAGATGAACAGTAAAATCCTTGGTTCCAATAGGGTATGCTAAGGGCCTTAACAGCACTATGAGAATATGGTCATGCCTTACTGCAAACAATATCAATCAGGAGTGCATCTGGCTGCATGTAAGAGAACATCAAACTAGAGTGATTGTACCAAATGGTTTATGGGAACTGCAAACATTTAAAATTAAAGGGGTAGTTTTGAAGAAATCAGTGTAATCTGGCATCTGAATATTAAATGCTGATTTGCTGATTTTCCAGGGGACCTATTCCACTGAGTCGTTGTGAGGACTTAATGACAAAATGCACATAGCACATTGGTACAATGTCTGTCATATATGAAGTGCTCAGTAAGTATCATTATAAATATATAATAATCATAATAATATAAATATATAAATGATAAATGTTATTACTAATAAACAGTAGTTCCTAGATAAATAAATACATAAATGTTGATTTCCCTTTTTTCTGTTTGAATTCCAAGCATCAATCTGTTAATGACAATTTCCACACTTCTGGAAGGTTATTATTGTATCTCACATAACTGTACCTCTAAAAGTGTATCTCTCCCTCATTCTGCAGAGGCACAAATTCTAATTTCTCCTGAAACCACATCCTGCCAAGAGAATCATAGTCAAATCCTATCAGGCGTACACTCCAAATTTCATAGAATGCCAACCGGTCAGTCTCACACAAACCAAAAAACAGACTGAAACAATGCTCTTTACATAGATGAAAATGTAAAATGTTGCAGTAAAGATAGGAAAAAAAAGATATCCATTTTTTAAAAAAGGATAGTTCAGAAAAACCAAGTATTTATTTTGGCTCTTTTAAGAGAGTGATTTATTATTTTTAAAAGTGCATGATCAACAGTGTCAACAATGAAAGTACTGACAGAGCTTGACATGTCATTTCCAGTCACATAATTGATACAATTTGGTAGGTCAAATTCTTACATGTTAGTTTGATTTTTGGCTATTCTTTTTCCCAGGATTGGTTCAAGTTCAGCACTATGAACACTACAGAGAATGTGTTCCCTACGCCTAAAGAGACAGACTAATAATAATCATAGCAATAATAATATAACATTTTTAGTAACAGCAGAAGCTGCTGCAGCCATAGCAACAGTGGTAGTAAGAGTGGCAGTGGAGACAGTGACAGTGGTGGCAGTGGTGACAGTAGTGACAGCAGTGGCAGTGGTGGCAGTGGTGGCAGTGGTGACAGTGGTGACAGAGGGGACAGTGACATTGGTGGTAGTGGTGGCAGTGGTGACAGTGACAGTGGTGGCAGTAGTGGCAGTGCCGACAGTGACACTGGTGGCAGTTGTGACAGCGGTGATAGTGGGGATCATGGTGGCAGTGTTGACAGTGGTGGCACTGGAGGCAGTGGTGACAGTAGTGACAGTGGTGACAGAGATGATAGTGGCAGTGGTGACAGTGGCAGTGGTGGCAGTGGTGGCAGTGGCAACAGTGACAGTGGTGGCAGTGGTGGTAAAGTTGGCAATGTTGGCAGTGGTTGCAGTGGTGACAGTGGTGGCAGTGGTGGCAGTGACAATGGTGGCAGCGGTGACTGTATGACACTGGTAGCAGTTGTGACAAGGGTGGCAGTGGTGACAGTATTGACAGTGGTGGCTGTGGTGGCAGTGGTGACAGTGACAGTGGTGACAGTGGTGACAGTGATGACAGTGACAGTGGTGGCAGTGGTGACAGTGTTGACAGTGGCAGTGGTGGCAGAGGTGGCAGTGGGGGCAGCAAGCCACCATAACAATAGAGCTATTCTAGTCCATCATTCATTATTTTGGTAGAACCAGCCCTCCCTAGAGAGCACCCATTGTGATTTCCTGGAGTTCCCGAGAGGATCTCACACAGCTTAGCTCTAGGTCACCTGCCATTTCCCCCTTGTTGTGGGCAGAATGTTTGTGACCCTCCCAAATTCACAAGTTGGAGTTCTAAGCCCCAGAGTGATAGTTGGAGGTGGACTCTTTGGAAGGTAATTAGGTTTAGATGATGTCATGTGGGTGAGGCCCCCATGATGGGATTGCTGCCCTTATAAGAAGAGAGAGACCAGCTCTCTGAGAACACAGTGAGATGGTGGTCTGCAAGCCAGGAAGAGAGTCTGTACCAGAAGTCAAATCTGCCAGCACCTTGGTTGTGGACTTCCAGCTTCCAGACTGTGTGAAACAAATTTCTGTTGTTTAAGCCCTCCAGTATGGTGTTTGTTACAGCAGCCTGAAATGATTGAGACACCTCCCCTCTTGCTCCAGCAACCTTTGGCCACTGGTGAGGCTCCTGAGAGCCCCAGAGGCCCATTTAAGAGCTCTGTCTCTGCTCTGTGCGAGGGCACCTATGCCCCTGAAGTCAAGGCCATACTCTGTCACGTGAATCGTATAGCACGGCTCTCAGCAAACAATGGAGGTATTTTTCAAACAACCATAGTTACTTTTGAATCAAAGCCTCTCTCCCTAGAAATCAGTCACAAGTCCAGGCAGATCAGACCAAAGAGTATTTGCCTTACCTACACTCTGCTCAGATTAGTGTATCTTCTCACTGCCATGTCCTCAAAACTGTCCAAGTGACTACAGAATGGAAGGCCCTCAATACAGTAAGTGTCAAATGAATGAACACACAGGCGTCAATTTTGGAAGGGCCCTCCTCTCTTCCCTAGGAGCATCCTTGATCCTTCATGCAAAGAATCTCCTAGCAGGGAATTATTTGTGAGGTAGCAGAATGTGTATTACATTTCCCATTTTACAGATGGAGAAACTGAGGCACAAAAAGATTGTGACTTGCCTAGGAGCCTCACTACCTCACTATGTTTACTGAATGCTTCACATATATTTTTTTAATCTTATGTGACTAAAGCATCTTGCCTTAAACAGCTTTTTAGCTCAGTATTTATTCAGGGAAACAGGGGAAGGGGTATGTTTACAGACTGGAAAAAGATTAACTGATAAGTTCATGATGAAAAGCCCAGTTTTTGAAAGTCTGTGATCACACTTTTTCCAAAGAATGCCCAAGGGCACTCAAGCCATTTACTTCTCCTTAGAATAAGAAGAGTGTGAGCCTTGTAAAATTTCCCACACTGCCTGACCCAGCAAGCTTTTGTAAGGAGAAAGGAATTCTCTATTAGCTTCCAGTCTCATTTCTATGCTTCTGCCCTGAATGTTCAATTGTCAGGCAAAATTCTGGGGTATATAAATATATAATTACACTGCACAGCCAAAACCAAAATAGGTTGGGTTTTTGGTAAGAATCTGTTTTATTACAATCCTTAATTTCTAATCAAACAGTTTAGACTTTGGATTTCTAATGCACTGTGGAAATATAAATTTTACATTTCCAAATCTGTATTAGTTTAAAGTATTTAAAAATGGGATAATTTAGGTATTTTATTTTACAGCTTTGCAAATGCATTTTTGTGTGTCATACAAACAACTACATTTTAGGATCAGCCTCAATAAATATTTTTCTATGAGTAATAACAACATGACAATTGTACAGATACCAGCCATTCAAGAATTCCTTGATAAACTGGAAGGGGCCTCACTGGTGAGGAATTCTGCTTCCCTTCTATTACCAGATTTTCATATTTCATTGTCAACCATAGTCCTATACTGCACTGGTTTTAAAGAGGATACTTTGGCCAGAGGGTTCAAAAACCTTCTAGGTATATGATCCTTAAAGCTTATCACTCGTATGCAAAATACATAAACAAGAGGGAAGGAAAGGGAAGTTAATGTTGGCCAAGCAATGGCATGTATTAAGGAAGTCCAGTTTCCTGACTCCTTGACCCATGCTAGGGGAACCAAATTTTATTATTACCCTAGCAAGCAAAGACATTATGTTGGTCTATATGATAAATGTAACATATCATAGGTTTTCAGTAACTGAAAGACTATGAAAAGTCTTATTTTCAGAGTTGTGCTATTTGAAGTTGTCATAGGTCACTGGCCTTTGGCCTCTTACTATGGGCATTCAGAGTCCTCCCACGCCCTCGCTTCCTTTCTTTTCATCTTCTTCCTTCTTGAAAGTCAAAGCTTCCATCTTTGAAGACCGGCACCAGCACTGTGCTACTGGGAACCTCCGACTTCCAGATGCAGCAGCAAGGCCAGGAGGGAGCAGCCAGAAGACAGAAGACTGTGTCCTCACAGTGCGCCAACTGCTCCAGCTCCAGCCAGCTAGGAAAGTGGCTGGGTAGATCGGGTGTCAGGGGTCTTTAGAGTCCTGGAAATAAAGCAACCAGTGAAGGGTTCTTTGTTTATTTTTCTCTCTCCCTTTCCACTGGTCATCTTGGAAGGGATAAGGCACAGAGTAGAAGACAAAAAAGAAAAAAATAGCAGCCATATAGGCAGACTTGTATTTTCATATACTTTTAGTCTTAAAAAAGTAAGAGTTTGTGTGGTAAAACTTCATGCTTAGTCAAGGCTTTCTAGATCTGCTCACCCCCCAAACAGGATGAGTCATCTCCTTTCTTCAAAGCCTTCTCCTTTGAAGGCTCCCTGATGCTTTCATGATGATTAGTAAGTATATCCTTTTCCTAACAGTCACTTTGGTCCATGTCAGAGACTGAAAGTCCCCTGAGGGAAGGCACTGCAGCGTTTGCACTCTGTGCTCCCACATCACCAAGCCCAAGACTGCACCCAGAAGTCATGAAGAACAGTTGATGGATTGCGGTTTGCTGGGTTGCATATAAAGTATACCACCTGAGCAGTAACCTGTAACTTAGAAAAGGGTCTGTAGCAAGTGCTGAGAGAAAAAGATTAATTTGGGGATTTAAAACCTAACTAGATTGATTATTTTAAGGTGAGAGGGTTTTTTTTAATTAATATGCTTTGTAAATCAGAGAAAATGCCAGTTTTCTAAAATGAATTATTATTTTTAAATATTCCTTATGATTACCTCTGGGCAAACTGTACTAAAAAAACAAGAGAATGGGAGGGACTAATATATGCCCCTTTAAACCCTTTTTAAGAACAAGTAGAATGTTATATATACATGACATTTTTAGAGAATTGGGTATTAAAAAGTAAAATCTAGTCACTGATCCTCATCAAATTCTATAAGTCTGTGTGATGTCATGAGACATAGAATTCTGCTGTTCAAACATGAACAAATAGAGAGGTTTATCCTGAAAATAGAACTCTTAAAAGAAGAGAAGAGGAGGATCCAAGATGGCGGCATGAGTAGGGCAGTGGAAATCTCCTCCCAAAACCATATATATTTTTGAAAATACAACAAACACAACTATTCCTAAAAAAGAGACCAGAAGATACACATACAACAGTCAGGCTACATCTACACCTGCAAGAACCCAGCGCCTCATGAAGGGGGTAAGATACAAGCTGCGTCCCAGCGGGACCCGAGCATGCCCCTCACCCCAGCTCCCTGGTGGGAGGAGTCAGAGCAGGGAGGGAGAGGGAGTCCAGGACTACAAAATACCCAGCCCTAGTCATCCGCACCGGAAGCACAGACACACAGTGCGTGGTGAGCTGGATACTAGGGAAACGGAACAGTAAAACCTGCAAGTGGGTCTCCACAGCCAGCACCCCTGGGACAAAAGAAATGTGGGTGCCTTTTGAAAGTCTACCAGGGACAGGAGCCTCACAGCTGGACGGAAGTGTCCCAACACACTCAGCCCAGCAGCTGGGAATCCCGGGGAACTCCAGGCACCCTAACCCCCTGGGTGGGCAGCACAGCTCTGAGGTCCCTCACTGTGATAAACAGCCTCCCGCACAATTCCCCCTCGGGTGCAGTCCCGCCATAGCGGAGTAGCAGCCTGAGACCAGCCACACCCACAGCAGCCACATGGAGCCTACTCCGCAGCTGCCTGGGCCAGTCTCAGAGACCCCATCAGAGCACAGCTGCCCAGCACAAGCTGCTAGGGGTCGCCGTTCTCGCAGGAGAGGAAGGCAACGAGCAAGCGGAAAGGGACTTTATTCTCCCAGCTGACACATACGCCAACTGCCCACAATTACCTCTATCACCATGAAAAGGCAGAAGAATTTGATACAGACCAGAATAAACCAGACATCCTCCCCTGAGAGGGAACCTGAGGAAATAGACTAAACCAATGTTCCTGAAAAAGAATTCAAAATAAAGGTCATAACCATGCTGATGGAGCTGCAGAGAAAAATGCAAGAACTAACAGATAAAGTTGGGGGGGAGAATATAGAAATAAAACAATCTCTGGAAGGACTTAAAAGCAGAATGGACGAGAAGCAAGAGGCAGTTAATGTAATACAAATCAGAGAACAGGAACTCAGAGAAGCTGATGCAGAGAGAGATAAAAGGATCTCCAGGAATGAAAGAATGTTAAGAGAACTGTGTGACCAATCCAAATGGAACAATGTCTGCATTATAGGGGTACTAGAAGAAGAAGAGAGAGAAAAAGGGATAGAAAGTGTATTTGAAGAAATAATTGCTAAAAACTTCCCCAAACTGGGGGAGGAAATAGTTGCTCAGACCATGGAAGCACACAGAACTCACAACAGAAGGGACCCAAGGAGGACAACACCAAGACACATAATAATTAACATGACAAAGATCAAGGACAAGGACAGAGTATTAAAGGCAGCCAGAGAGAGAAAAAAGGACACTTACAAAGGACAACACATCAGGCTATCATCAGACTTCTCAACAGAAACCTTACAGGCCAGAAGAGAATGGCATGATATATTTAATGCAATGAAACAGAAGGTCCTTGAAACAAGAATACTATATCCATCACGATTATCATTTAAATATGAAGAAGGGATTAAACAACTCCCAGACAAGCAAAAATTGAGGGATTTTGCCTCCCACAAACCACCTCTACAGGGTATTCTAGAGGGACTGCTCTAGATGGAAGCACTCCTAAAGCTAAATAGATGTCAACAAAGAAAATAAAATCACACCAAAGAAAGCAGACCAACCAAATACTAACTAAAGGCAAAAAATAAAATCAACTACCCACAAAAGCAGTCAAAGGAAACACAAAAGAGCACAAAATAAAACATTAACATATAAATATGGAGGAGGAGGAATAAGAAGGGAGAGAAATAAAGAATCATCAGACTGTGTTTATAATAGCTCAATAAGCGAGCTAAGTTAGATGGTAAGATAGTAAAGAAGCTAACCTTGAACCTTTGGTAACCATGAATCTAAAGCCTGAAATGGCAATAAGTACATATCTTTCAAAAATCACCCTAAATGTAAATGGCCTGAATGCACCAATCAAAAGACACAGAGTAATAGAATGGATAAAAAAGCAAGACCCATCTCTATGCTGCTTATAAGAGACTCACCTCAAACCCAAAGACATGCACAGACTAAAAGTCAAGAGATGGAAAAAGATATTTCATGCAAACAACAAACAGAAAAAAGCAGGGGTTGCAGTACTGGTATCAGACAAAATAGACTTCAAAACAAACAAAGTAACAAGAGATAAAGAACGACACTACATAATGATAAAGGGGTCAGTCAAACAAGAGAATATAACCATTATAAATAAATATGCACCCAATAAAGGAGCACCAACATATGTGAAACAAATACTAACAGAATTAAAGGAGGAAATAGAATGCAATGCATTCATTTTGGGAGACTTCAACACACCACTCACTCCAAAGGACAGATCCACCACACAGAAAATAAGTAAGGACACAGAGGCACTGAACAACACACTAGAACAGATGGACCTAATACACATCTATAGAACTCTACATTCAAAAGTCACAGGATACACATTCTTCTCAAGTTCACATGGAACATTATCCAGAATAGATGACATGCAAGGCCACAAAAAAGAGCCTCAGTAAATTCAAGAAGATTGAAATTCTACGAACCAACTTCTCAGACCACAAAGGCATAAAACTAGAAATAAATTGTACAAAGAAAGCAAAAAGGCTGACAAACACATGGAGGCTTAACAACATGCTCCTAAATAATCAACGGTTTAATGACCAAATTAAAATAGAGATCAAGGAATATATGGAAACAAATGACAACAACAACACAAAGCCCCAACTTCCGTGGGACACAGCGAAAGCAGTTCTAAGAGGAAAGTATATAGCAATCCAGGCCTATTTAAAGAAGGAAGAACAATCCC
This sequence comes from Manis pentadactyla, assembly GCF_030020395.1. Taxonomy (NCBI): domain Eukaryota; kingdom Metazoa; phylum Chordata; class Mammalia; order Pholidota; family Manidae; genus Manis; species Manis pentadactyla. Next base: position 85,040,487 of record NC_080026.1, read on the forward strand.
AAATGAATAGTCACAATCATCAAAATTGGAAAAAGAAGAACAAATGAGGCCTAAAGTCAGCAGAAGGAGGGACATAATAAAGATCAGAAAAGAAATAAATAAAACTGAGAAGAATAAAACAATAGAAAAAATCAATGAAACCAAGAGCTGGTTCTTTGAGAAACTAAACAAAATAGATAAGCCTCTAGCCAGACTTATTAAGATACAAAGAGAATAAACACACATCAACAGAATCAGAAATGAGAAAGGAAAATCACAACAGGCACCACAGAAATACAAAGAATTATTGGAGAATACTATGAAAACCTATATGTTAACAAGCTGGAAAACGTAGAAGAAATGGACAACTTCCTAGAAAAATACAACCTTCCAAGATGGACCAAGGAAGAAACACTAAATCTAAACAGACCACTTACCAGCAAAGAAATTGAAGCAGTAATCAAAAAACTACCCAAGAGCAAAACCCCCGGGCCAGATGGATTTACCACGCAATTTTATCAGACACACAGAGAAGACATAATACCCATTCTCCTTAAAGTTTTCCAAAAAATAGAAGAGGCGGGAATACTCCCAAACTCATTCTATGAAGCCAACATCACCCTAATACCAAAACCAGGCAAAGATCACACCAAAAAAGAAAATTACAGACCAATATCCCTGATGAAAATAGATGCAAAAATACTCAACAAAATATTAGCAAACTGAATTCAAAAATACATCAAGAGGATCATATGCCATGACCAAGTGGGATTCATCTCAGGGATGCAAGGATGGTACATCATTCGAAAATCCATCAACATCATCCACCACATCAACAAAAAGAAGGACAAAAATCACATGATCATCTCCATAGACACTGAAAAAGCATTCAACAAAATTCAACAACATCCATTCATGATAAAAACTCTCAACAAAATGGGTATAGAGGGCAAGTATCTCAACATAATAAAGGCCATATATGACAAACCCACAGCCAACATCATACTGAACAGCGAGAAGCTAAAAGCTTTTCCTCTGAGATCAGGAACAAGACAGGGATGCCCACTCTCCCCACTGTTATTCAACATAGTACTGGAGGTCCTAGCCACAACAATTAGATAAAACAAAGAAATACAAGGAAACCAGATTGGTAAAGAAGAAGTCAAACTGTCAGTACTTGCGGATGACATGATATGGTACATAAAAAACCCTAAAGAATCCACTCCAAAACTACTAGAACTAATATCAGAATTCAGCAAAGTTGCAGGATACAAAATCAATACACAGAAATCTGTGGCTTTCCTATACACTAACAATGAACTAACAGAAAGTGAAATCAGGAAAACAATTCCATTCACAATTGCATCAAAAAGAATAAAATACCTAGGAATAAACCTAACCAAGGAAATGAAAGACCTATACCCTGAAAACTATAAGTCACTCTTAAGAGAAATTAAAGGGGACACTAACAAATGGAAACTAATCCCAAGTTCTTGGCTAGGAACAATTAATATCGTCAAAATGGCCATCCTGCCCAAAGCAATATACAGATTTGATGCAATCCTTATCAAATTACCAACAGCATTCTTCAACAAACTGGAACAAATAGTTCAAAAATTCATACGGAAACACCAAAGACCCTGAATAGCCAAAGCAATCCTGAGAAGGAAGAATAAAGTAGGGGGGATCTCACTCCCCAACTTCAAGCTCTACTACAAAGCCACAGTAATCAAGACAATTTGGTACTGGCACAAGAACAGACCCACAGAGCAGTGGAACAGAATAGAAACTCCAAACATTAACCCAAACATATATGGTCAATTAATATTTGATAAAGGAGCCATGGACATACAATGGGGAAATGACAGCCTCTTCAACAGTTGGTGTTGGCAAAACTGGACAGCTACATGTAAGAGAATGAAACTGGATCATTGTCTAACCCCATACACAAAAGTAAATTCACAATGGATCAAAGACCTGAATGTAAGTCATGAAACCATAAGACTCCTAGAAAAAAACGTAGGCAAAAATCTCTTGGACATAAACATAAGTGACTTCTTCATGAACATATTTCCCCAGGCAAGGGAAACAAAAGCAAAAATGAGTAAGTGGGACTGTATCAAGCTGAAAAGCTTCTGTACAGGAAAGGACACCATCAATAGAACAAAAAGGCATCCTACAGTATGGGAGAATATATTTATAAATGCCAGATCCGATAAAGGGTTGACATCCAAAATATATAAAGAGCTCACGCACCTCAACAAACAAAAAGCAAATAATCCAATTAAAAAATGGGCAGAGGAGCTGAACAGCCACTTCTCCAAAGAAGAAATTCAGATGGCCAACAGACACATGAAAAGATGCTCCACATCACTAGTCATCAGAGAAATGCAAATTAAAACCACAATGAGGTATCACTTCACACCAGTAAGGATCGCTGCCATCCAAAAGACAAACAACAACAAATGTTGGTGAGGTTGCGGAGAAAGGAGTACCCTCCTACACTGCTGGTGGGAATGTAAATTAGTTCAACCATTCTGAAAAGCAGTATAGAGGTTCCTCAAAAAGTTCAAAATAGAAATACCATTTGACCCAGGAATTCCACTCCTAGGAGTTTACCCTAAGAATACAGCAGCCCAGTTTGAGAAAGACAGATGCACCCCTATGTTTACCACAGCAGTGTTTACAATAGCAAAAAAATGGAAGCAACCTAAGTGTCCATCAGTAGATGAATGGATAAAGAAGATGTGGTACATATACACAATGGAATATTATTCAGCCATAAGAAGAAAACAAATCCTACCATTTGCAACAACATGGATGGAGCTGGAGGGTATTATGCTCAGTGAAATAAGCCAGGTGGAGAAGACAAGTACCAAATGATTTCACTCATATGTGGAGTATAAGAACAAAGAAAAACTGAAGGAACAAAACAGCAGCAGACTCACAGAACCCAAGAATGGACTAACAGTTACCAAAGGGAAAGGGACTGGGGAGGATGGGTGGGAAGGGAGGGATAGGGCAGGGTGGGGGAAAGAAAGGGGGCCTTACAATTAGCATGTATAAAGTGGGAGGGGGCGCACGGGGAGGGATGTGCAACACAGAGAAGACAAGTAGTGACTCTACAGCATCTTACTACGCTGATGGACAGTGACTGTAATGGGGTATGTGGGGGGGACTTAGTGAAGGGGGGAGCCTAGTAAACATAATGTTCCTTATGTAATTGTAGATTAATGATACCAAAATATACATACATACATACATACATACATAAATAAGAAGAGAAGAATTTTCAAGAAAGTCTGATTTGCCTGAAGATGCTGAGACAAAGGAGATGAGCAGGATTTCTCAAAGAAATACATTAATGTAGAGATTTATCTTACTTTAAACTTCCAGTTTCACATATTTATAACCTTCTCAGTGAAAATTAACTTCCCCAGTGAGCATCCTACAATCATGCTAGGCATAGTGGGGACACAGGTCTGGAGCAGGCCTCCTTAGACTTTAGTGTGAAGGCACGTAGCCTGGGATCTTCTTGAAATGCAGATTCTGGTTTGGAATGTCTGGAGTGAGGCCTGAGATTCTACATTTCTCACAAACTCTCAGTTGAAATCTGTGCTGCTAGTCCAGGGACCACAATTTGAGAAGCAAAACCCTAGTAGGCACTAAATACTTACCTCAGTGACCTTACATGCTGACTATCCATTCAAGGACTGAGTGTTCAAGGACTAACTGCTGGGCCAGGCAGCTCAAAGTGAGGGCCACTTCCTAATTTCACTACATCAGCATCAGAGGCCCACAGTCCCTCCAATAGCATTGTCATTATGGAGTTGTCAATCCAGCCGGACACAATGACACAGGGAAGACAGAATCCAGAGATAAACCAAAATTTAGAAGGTAAAAATACTGTGAATTGGAACATGCAATAAATATAGAAACTAGAAGAGAGGATGTCTAATGAAAAGGCCAAGACAAACAAATAGATGCAACTAGTTAAAAACAGGGCAATGTGTTCTTTAGATCTCCATGGGGGCATTAATTCTATGTGCAGTTTGGCTTATTTCTCTTGCTAATAGGCAAACTTTTAAAAGCACTCAGGTAGGTTAGGCAGCATGTGGAAGTAATCTGGGTAGTATAAAATATTTGTATAGGTTCAATGAAATCACTGGGGCCAAATGTTCCTCAGAATTTAAACTTTTTTGGATTTTGTACATGTACGATATGCTACATAACATCCCCAGCAGGGCCTTGGACACACCATCCCATAATCAAACCTATTAATATTTTCAGGAAAGCATATGAACTTTCAATCTCACTAAATGGGAAAAATAACTAATCTAAACAGCCTCATATCCATTCAGGGCAGGTTTTGTTGCCACATGAGTTGTAAGAAACTCTTGTAGTTTTAAGATTTCAGAAGTATAGTTTAAGGTAATGCAGACATCTTTTCCAATCCCTCAGCCACCTATTTAGGGTGTTCAACCTTCTTCAAACAGGCAGTACTCAAATACTTCTTCCTTCTTAAAATAAACTTCTTAATCTCTTCTCCATTATACTAAGGTGTAAATGACTAATAGACAACTCAGGTATACTTGCATTTTAACAGGGATGACAATTACATTTTTAGGTGGGACTTCAGGCCTTAACCAATAATTAATTTCATCCAGGAATTTAGCATCCAGGAGATTCTAATTAAATGTGAAAGGATTAAGTGGTTCAATTCAACAAAAATAATTTTACCTAACTAAAATGTGCTCCCTGCTTTTGACTTGACTTTGAGCTAACCTTTAAAATTTACTGTACTCTACATTTGCACAGGGTACTCTAGTTTTAAAAGTAACTTCACAATCATTCTCTCATTCTATGTGTATTAATCTCTCTCTTTTTTCAGTTGAGGAAACTGAGCTTCAAAGAAGTGACCTAAGGTGAGAAGTAGCTGGGAATCAGACCCTGAACTTTGACCAAATTAGACCATTTCTACAAACCACTGTTACACAGTAAGGAGCAGTGTGTGTTTCCTCCCAATTGGTGAAATGCAAATGTGAACTTAGGTGATGCTGATTCACTGTGGAAAGAGTAAAAGACATAGCAGAGAAAATACATGTGTTCTTCATTAGAATGATCTCATTTTGCCTGATTATAGCTAATAGACCAACTTTGAGCAAATGTTCAGCCTGATAAAATTATTATATTCCTTGAGGTGTTGTTACTGTCTCCTTGATCCTAATAGTCACAAGGTCCTAGTCTCTGAATCCCCAGACCAAATTCACTTGGGTTATTTTAACCATCTGACACAGGAAGTTTGAAGTATGGTGGATGTGGCAAGAGACCACTTCCACAGATGTTGACTGCACACACTGCCTAGCTAACAATAGGTGCTCAATAAATGTTAGATGAATGGATATATCCTCCATAATTACAAGATTCCCTCCTGTCATTTTGACTGAGTCAGTAACTCCCCTCCCTCTACTGCCTCAGTAGATGTAACATCCCCTAAAACAAACGTCTGAGTCAAAGCATAGGAGGAAGGTTAATTTGCTTCAAAGAATGAATCTGGGAGTTACTTTAAAAAATAATGCCACTATCTCTATGGGAAAAGATTCAAGAGAAATATAGAGTGTATACACAAGCAAAATGGAAGCTAAAGCATATTGTCTATTTATCTTCTCAAGGAAATTTCATACCACTCATGTTTTATTTTTTCTGAGAGAAAGGCTCCCTTGACTATACCAGTTGCACTCCTCTTTTATGCCTAGTGTGACACATGGTAGTAAAATTTTGCCGGGCCACATACCTCACTCTCTGCAACGATACTCCTTTTTATGTTTCACTTAACAAAAGGTGTTCATGAATCAGCTTGAAATCTTAGTTCCTATTTAGATGACGCATTTTCTTCGACTGAACAACAGTCCACAGTTACAAATGCCAAACAGGAAGGGCACATCTGCGAAAAACAAGCCTCTTAAGCTGGAAGAATGAATAATGATGATGTGTGGGCTGTGCTTTCTATACAGCAAACTCTGGGAAGACCTTTCTGTGAACAGCGATCTGATCAGAATTGAAGAGGCTTTGTCCTCCTCACCTCCCACACTCTGTATCAGCAACTCCTCGGGAGCAAGGGAGATTGGAGGTAAAGATTCATAGGTCATTAGAAACTCAGGTATCAATTCAGAATCTCAAAATCTTAGGGTAGAGATTCTTTTTCTCATCATTTGTAGTTATTAGTACTGAGTAAATCCTACAGATGAGTGTTTTCTTCAACATAAAAGTTGTTTCCACTTTGAAGTTTCAGATCCCCTGTAGAAGCTTCTAGATAACAAACAACATACCTCAATAGAAGACTAGTTCAGTTTGGGTATAATTAATTTTTTTCAATTATAAACAATTCCATTTTCACTATTGAAATCTTATAATAAATATGGGGTTTCCCATTTTTGTTTGGTATAAATGTCAGTCGTTTTAGGGAAATGTATCAGTTTGCTTCTAGTTTGAATTGTGTGTGTATGTGTCTGTGTGTGTGTGTCTGTGTTTAAATAAGCTCACTGCTCAGTAAAACAATAAAATTTGAGTTTGGTTAAGAAGTCACCAAATTAGCATATGCTTTGTTGCAGTTTTTTGATTCATAGTAACATTCATAACTAACTTTCTTTAGTTTGTAGATCCTTCTCTGTTACTGTCATAAAATCACCGTAATAATAAAACCCCTCCTTTCCATATGGAATTCCATTAACAGTTTGGCTGCTTCATCCATCATGAGAAGAGTTTGCTACTGAGGAAGGCACTAACAGTATTAACCCTGGAACCTCCCACCTCCTCCCCCCATCCCCAAACTCAATTACACCAGCATCATACCAAGACACACAAAAAAAAAACTGCCGCCTATTTACATAACACAATGATCAAGTAATAAATCAACATTAATCATGAATGTTGCAACAAGTCACTGAAAATGATGTTTGACCTCACCATGGACTGGACTCATCCAGCCATGAAAAGCATTCATTTCCAACTGGCAGCAACTTCCCACTCCCAAGGACAGGGTCAAGCACTCGGACACATACGACAGGCAGATTTGATCTTTCCTTCCAATATCCCTTTCCTTTTTTCCTAACTCTATTACCTCCTTATTCTGAATCAATCTCATCTAAATATGATTGCATTTCCAAGACTAAACCTCCAGTTGTCCATTTTCCTTAAAGCCCATTTACATGTTTCTAATGGGTTCCTTACTAAGGTGGAGTTTAGCTACAACATAATATCATAGTCTTAGGCTCCCCGATTCTGTCTGCAATTGAACATTTAAAGGAAAAATTAAAGTTACATTTTTTTTGTTAGTTTCTGGGTAGTGTTTTATGTGTCACAGTTCTTTAGGACAAGGTCCTCACATCCGTTACAGTATTTGCTGCGTGTGTGTGTCACCTCGGCCGGTTGTTCAGCATCCTTGTCTTCCCCTTTAGGTCCACAGCTATAAAAACAACTCCTGTGAATAGCAGCATCCTCACGCTAGGGCTTGAAATGGAGTCATAGCTCCGTGTGCAGCACCCTGAGGCAATCTTGACATCTCTATCACACCACACTTTTTAGTGGGCATTCACTAGAGAGAGGCAGGTTTGTGAATTTCCCTTCTCCCAAAAATGCTTCCTCATGTTGCTGAGCCTTTGAACATGCTGTTCTTTCTTTCTAGAATCTGACCACCCTTACCCCTCACCCACATTCCCATGCCCATATATGCTTTGAGGAAACTGTTATTTACACCTCAAGTCTCCACTCAAGGCAACTGCAGCCCATGAGACGCCTTTCAGAGATGCCCAGGCTCATTCTACCACTCTGCTCTAGCCCCATTGTGTTTTGTGCAGACTCCATTTTGAAGCCCACTCTTGCTTGTATCTGTTTCTGCTCGTGACTAGATTGTGAGCTACCAGGAGCCAGGGACCATACATTTCATTTTGTATAGCAGAACCTAGGACAATGTCTAACATGAGAAATGTGTAATGACAGTGTGTCAGTAAAGAATGTGATGCGTGAATGAGTGAAAGAAATGAAATTCAACTCATTTTTTCAAAGGGAACAACTAAGAGGTAATTGTGTTTAAATAATCATCATTCTCCTGTTAAGTTAAAATTAAACTATTTTGTATTTGACTTTTTATTCTATCCAATAACTCTCCAAATGTGTGCCCCTCCTTAATTATTTTGATAAACAAGACGTATAGGTGTTTATACACCAGTTGGTCCATTTTAGTTGATTAAAATGGTAGTATTAAAAGAAACAGTTTATGACCGACTCAGTGCTGTAATAGGAAAAAGAGAACTCTTGCACACAAAACCAGCCTGTGTCAGACATCAATTATGCATCATCACACTGATTACCTGCTATGGTCAACAACATAGAAGTTGAAAATGATAGAAATGTATGATATTTAAATTAGTATTTTACACAGCCATATGTTAAATATATGCCATTTCCCCCATGACAAACTGATTAAATAACTTAGATAATGTTTAATACACATCATTATACAAAAAAAATTAGAATAAACTATGAATCATTCTTTCAACTTGTGGTTCAATAGAACAATGTATATCTTTCATAGTTACTAATATTTCATGTCTTTAAATAAATTAAAAAATCAAGCTTAACAAAGGTTAAAAATATCTGATGATACATAGATGATTGTAAAAGTAATATATATTAATGAAGTTTTGTATGACTGACTTTTTTCTTTTTTGGTTAATCACTCATGGAATTATGTCAAACATATATCAAGACTTTGGCTCTTTTTTCATCCAAACTTCCAGCATTTCATTACTATAGTTACCTGATTAATGGATGCAATAATATATATGGCATGATATGATATGTTCACATTAAATTTTAATCAAATATTACTAAATTCAGAAAACATTAAGTAAATCATGACTGATGAGGCAATATTGCTCTACTGTCATATTGATGACTCTCAAACTTCACTACTGAGAGTAACAGATTAAGCACAAGAAGTGAATTTTATGAGGAAATATAAGTATCTCAACTTCCACAGTTGTGTTTTGTTAATTGCTTTATAGCCACCAGAGGAGACGTTAGATCCATCAAGTCTACCAGTGTCATAGATGCTGTAATTCCTTTTCTCAGTCTCAAAAATTATATTTGCAGTGAAAGAGGGGCCCATTCATTATCCATGGGGATTTGTGGTTTTCTAATCATAGTTTTTAACTAAAAGTTGTTGTTCTTGCTCCATTTATATGAAGCATCAAAAGCAGTCAAATCAATAGAAACAGCAAATAGAACGATGGTTCCCAGGGAATGGGGAGAGCAGGTACTGGGGAGTTGATGTTGAACGGGTGTAGAGTTTTGGTTATGCAGGTTGAGAAAGTTCTGGGGATATGCTGCACAGCAAAGTGAACTTAACACAATGGGACTGTACCCTGGAAAATGGTAAAGATACTAAATTTCATGTTTATGTAATATTTCATGTTTATGTAATCCCCTTGACACTTTATATGTGATCTCTCATCTAACCCCACAGCAAAGCCACACAGTGGGCATTCATCCATACCCCATTCACCTAGTTTTCCTGGACTCCTGAAGGAAAACACATCCCGGCCTCTCGTTGCTGAGCAGGGCCATGTGACTCACACAGGTCACTTTGGGGCTTGAGTGTTGCATCCCGTGAGACTCTCCAGGTGCTCTTCCTACACTGTGACAGCTCTGGCAGCCACGCACTGAGGCAGAGCAGCTCAGGATTGGATCTGAGTGATCCTCGGACAGAAGATGCCTCAGAGAAAGTATTTAACCTACAGCATGCTTTGTGTGAGGAAGAAGCCAACTAGCATATTAAGTCACCTAGACTATGAAGATTCGTGGTACTTCAGGAATGCTTTGTTTGGCCTGTCTGTTAACATGGTGAGACCTAAAATATGGTTGGTCAGAGCTAGTGCTACAAGCCAGAAGTATTAGTCTGTATGATAATCAAAACTTTTCTTACTTTAACCTCATCAACCAAAAGCCATGTTTTACAACTACCTGTCCTCCTAATTATCAAGTTTCTCCTTGTCCTTTTGTTTTCTCTCCCTCCTCCTTCTTCCTCAAAAGAAGAATGAATCTTGTCTCATGGTAGAATATTCTGGAATCAGCTCAGTTTTAACCTCCTCACATTGGCATGGTATAATGTGCTTGACAGGTTAGTCTTGCCCCCCAAGGCCAACATACCTACTCCAGTTTCCCTAAAACTCCAAATTAATGTAGGTGCTTCATGAATTCATACTTTTTACTTTATTTTTATACTTTTTATTTATTTTATTTTATGTTTTATTTTGGCAGTTACATATTTATTTGAAGGTATATTAGAAAACATCAAATTTGTGATTTCATGGGTATCATTGCTTAGAAAAAGGCTAAAGGAGATGTTTATGTTTTGAAAGTTTTGGAAACTAATAAGCAAACCACAGGGCAGCCTGTGCACTGGAATGGCAGAAATCATGAAGCTGAGGACACGCCCTGAACCACAGCGTGAACTCTTCCTGCTGGTCAGTGCCAGCCATGCCAGGTGGCCAGCTGTGCCTCCTCCCTGCCAACCTTTGGACAGTCTGGCCCCTCATCTGTGTTTCTGCACACCACTGGGCCAATAGGCACTTCATCCGGGTCCCAGGTTTACACACCACATCAGAGAGCAATCAATGAAAGTGCAGACACCACCAGACAGGGCAATAAGTAGTGTTCAAGAGGTAATCTCAATCTCCATCTTTTTATTGGAGCCCAAGATCTCATTATCAGAAGCTGACTGATTGTTCAATTGATTCCATAAGGGGCCAGGCTGCTGTCAGCTGGCAGGAGAAGACAGTGGAGGGGCAGAACCTGGGCAGGGAAGGAGCCTTTCTTGCTCAAATACTACTGGAATGTTTAGCCTGGGCCCCTGCCAGGTTTTTGGGAGGGGGCCAGTCATCCAACTGTGTGCAGTCTGAGCACCTGGGTTCTCTGGTGGAAGGTGGTATAAAAATGCAGAGACAGACAGAATGATCCAGCCTCCCACATGTTTAGGCATATTCAACACAACTCAAATATATGAAGAGCTTGCCCTGATCAGAACTCCAAACACTGCTTTCACAACCATAGCTCTGCTTCTATGCTGTACCAGATTTAGACAAAGGTGCCATCTTGCTTTTTTTAGAGTTCTCCCTGACTTTCTGCCTTCAGTTGACATGGGGAATTCATAGTGTATTCTGGCTCTTATCTTCTGCAGTAGTTGCAGTTTCCTCACAACAGCTGCCTCCTCCCTTAGCCGCGGGATGTCACGTAACACCAGGCTGAGTCTTGGCTCCACTTCCCTTCCTCTGATCTACCAAAAACAACTCCACAAATTATCCTTTCTTTGGATTTAAATCAGTAATCAGGCCCAAAATGGAGAAGGAACAGAATCATGGGACCAGAACATTGATTTCCTCTCATCTGACACCAGCTTGATTGAGAGCATGGAAGACAGGTCCAGCTACCTGGCCCCCAGTGTGGGATGTGGGAAAGGAGGGGAAGGTGTCCTTCTGGGTATATTCCATCACATGTTGAAAAGCATCTGTGTGCCAGAAGAGTCCATCAGGAAGGAAAAAAAAAAAAAAAAGCAAGGAACACAGCAGAAACTGGAGAAGTTTTTCCAAAGGGATTTTCTGAGATGGAAAAAATCACAGCACTAAATTGTTAGACTGCTTGAGAGCCTAAAGCTACTGGAAAGGGAGCTGCGTAAGCAAGGAAATTTCAGATTTGCAGATGAGTTAGCTGCCAAGGTAAAGACCATGTGGCCAAAAGGGAAGGTGGGGTGGGGATCAAATAGAGAAGATAAAGAGTTGGAGGGCTGAACCAGTTTTGTCAATTGATGGAAAGCCCCCTGGAACTGGTATACCTTCTCCTGAGCTAGTGTTTGGGCCTGCTGGGGCAGCACAAACTTCTGCCTAGGCCCTTGCTCACTGGGTGGGAGCCACTGTGAGACCTGGGCTCAGCCTCCTGTTGTCTCAGTCTGTGCAGCAGAGCTGCTGTCCAGAGAGGGGAGCCAGCAGGACTTGGGCAAACACATGAGAAATGCTACAAGACCCACGACGGCCCCTTAGTATCATACCCCCATGGCAACTGATTTAGTTCCCACCTGAACTTGGGTTGCAGGTCAAATTGTAGAATTGCTATAGGACCAGAGTGGTCTCATCTAGATCACAGAGGCCCAAGAAGTCTGGCCTGGCCAAGGCTATTCCCTCCCAAGGAGATCGGCAGAGTGGGTTTATTTTGATACTGATCAGGCAGTGCAGGCCAGTCTTAGTGGGAGCAGGTCAGTGGTGCATTGCTCCAGGGTTGCAAATCTGCTGAGTTACAGAAGACAATGTGGAGAAGGCAGGCACCAGGCACCATAACTGCTATTTCCATCATGTATGCAATTCTATCATGTTTCAGAGAATAAAATTTAGCCTCTGGTATATCCAAATTAAGTAATAATAATCTGTGCCCTAGCCAGAGCTACTATACTGGAAGTCATCTTTTATTTCCAAACACAGTTTATAAATCTACAATTGCATCTTTGCCACTTGAACTTTTAAATGAGTGGAAGACAGAGCCTAGATGTCCAAGACATTTATCATCTATCTATCTATCTATCTATCTATCTATCTATCTATCTATCTATCTATCTATCTATCTATTTCTCTGGCACCATATGGCCTAACAAGTACAAATAGACAGCCATCCATCTGTGAGTTCTACCCGATGTGGTGGGAAATGAAGACTTGTCAGGCATACCAGCACATAGGGGAATCCCTTTTGTTTAAGAAATGCTTCTTCAAAGGAATCAGCACCCCTGCCTCCCTTTGAGGATGTGGCTGTGTGGGAGGCTCTGTCGTCCCCCTTACAATAACAAAACTGAGGAGCCTGTCTTGAGTTGGTGCTTCACTCAAAATGCACAGTCTGGGCAAAAAATACAGACACAAAGCATGCACAGAGAAGAAGCTGGTGCTGAGCAGAGTGTGGGCTGAAGAATCCTGCCTCCTAAGGAGGTGACAGTCAAATGACGCTGGCTCATCATGTGTGTCAAAGGCAGCTTTAGGCAGGTAAATAGCAATTGAGCATTTCCCACCCACTCACAAATTCCATGCTGGAAACGCTGGTTTTGCAGGAGCCTCTTCCACTATTGGTTCCATTCATAGCCAAGCTCTTTTTAAGAAGGAAACAAATAAACCTCCAATACATCAAGCACGATTTCAGAATGTTTTCAATAGTACACCACAGGAAACCTGTAACTTTTCTCTGTTATGCCCTGGCATTGAATCACTTACAGTTGCCTAGCTTTGTGTTCTGTAAAATGAAATGAAAAGTCAGTGGCCCAACAGTAAGTACAAAATCAATGTGTAGTGACTAAACGGTCATTATAAGAAAATTTAACTGAGCAGGACATGTGTTCTCCTGAGCTTTGCATTATTATCCATCACAGCTGTGTTCAGAAACACAGAATCAAAGTATTCTCATTGGGACAAAGTATGAAACTAGACAGAGTTCCACAAACAAATGAGTTCTATGAGGCACTATCATATAAATTAAGATGATATATATCAAATTTAAGATAATTTGTATCAAAATATGATTATATGTAATTAAGACTGTGATAAATTTCAACTGTTAGAGAATGAAGGGAAGGAGCAAAGAATCATAGCAACCATGGAAGGCTGAGTCAGTGAATTAACAGTAAAGAAAAGCTGATACAATATGATTTTTGTGTAGATTTTGCTTTATAACTTATCATTAATATATAATGCAAATAATACTTCCATTGAGTTAAGAATGCACCCAGATTTGGCTAATGGCTCACCAACCCATACCACTTAGAATGCTCTCTTCCAAATAATTGATATCTATGTCAGTCAACAACATCTGTATCTGTATTACTCACTTGTTCTAATCTATGGGAAAATATAGCTTTGCCTGTGTAAGCTTCCATCTCAGATAGTGTTACTTATCACAGAAAAACAAAATAATAAACCATCTCTCCTTCTCTTCCAAATTCACAAGGAGTAATAACTGCATTTTTCTGTAAGCCAGTTATGCTCTCGAGACCTGGATTGTCTATGAGAAAGTGGGAAGAGGTAAGGTGAGGAGGAACAACGAAGACTAGGGATACAACTAAATGAAACAAATTGTGGTTTGTCTGGGGCTTTAGTCTACAACCTGCTAGCCAGGGAGTAAAAGAGATTTCATCGGCAGGTGCTGCATTTTGGAAGAAGGCTTTCTTGCAGCCTGGGTTAATCAGCACAGTGCCAGCCTTATGTGTAGAAATAAGGGCAACCACCTACATGGCATAAATTAAGGTGTTCAACAAGCCTTGCTGGTTGTAAAATAGCTCTTCCACTAGCCTGCATCAACCCAGTATTCTCTTCAACTAATCAGTATTAACTGGTAAATGTAACACTTACATATAATAAGTATAAGCATTTATTTTATGCCCAGTAGCTGCTGAACACAAAAGTAAATATGAGTTATTATCCCTGACTTTATGATCTAACAATTAGTTCAGAGAGACAAAAATAAAGCAGGTGAGAATATCAAATACATTAAGATAATATATATTTAAAATTGTGTGACACTTTCAAGTACTATCAAATTAAGACAAGAAAGAAATGGAGCAATCATGAAGGGCTTTGTCTATGATTGAGTAAAGAAATGGAAGAATAGAATCTAAGATGATAGCATGGATTAGACAAAAGGACAGAAGATCAAAAGGTACAATGGAACAGAGACAGAGTTAAATGAGGACTTTCTTAGGAAAATGAGACCTGTCTGATTAAAAGAGGGCATTGAAGGCAGGGGTGGAAAATAACTGAATAGATACTGCAGGATCAGATGATGGGAGGCCCTCCTTTCTGGTCTATAATGCTTCCCTTCATAGTTTTTTTCCTTTTATAAAGACTTTAGAAATGAAACTTCTACCCCAGTTATCCTATGTATTATCACCCTATTTATTTCCTTCATATGATTGATCAGACTTTTATTATCTTATTTTTAATTCATTTACTTTTATACTTACTCATTACTACTTATTGTCAATTCCTGTCTGGCACATAGTATGTGCTCAATAAATAAATAAATAATGAATGAATGAAAATTTCCTACAAGACCACTTGGTGGAGCTGAGTGGAGTGGTCTTTAGCTCTGTTGCATTATCTCAAACTCCCTGAGTTACTTAGTTTCTCTTGAAGGTCAAAGGAGCCCAGTCCCAAAGAATCCAAAAGAAAACATTCTTTCTGAGGATTATGGGATAGGGATCTTCAGTATCAAGGCAAGTCTTGTAAAATTTAAGAATATATGAATGCCACCCCAGGGAACACTGTCAGTAATGGTCTAGAAGCAAGTTGGTACCTGAGGAATGAGAGGGAAAAAGGCATCAGAAAAGCAAGAAAGAATAGAATTGTCAATGCATGTTAAATCTTTGAGGATATTTTCATGAAATGTGGGATATTTGCATAGTCCTATCAGCTGCCAGAAAGAGAAAATAATGGGAAAATCAAACAATATCTTAACCAGAGTTTCAAAATTAGTATCACCAACAGGAGACAGATGGACATTGTATGCTTCTAGATGCAATGTCCAGAAAGGAAGCATCACCTTTCTCCTATGCAGTAATCTGGTTGAGAATATACAACTTCAATCTAACCATCAGGCAAACACAAAATGAAATATGTTATATTTTATTTTAAAGGGGGGAAAATTATATTCTTTTAAAAATGTCAGTAATATAAAAGACCAGGAAAAGCTGGGGATTTGTTCCTGATTCAAGGAGGCTAGAGAGACTTGGCAACAAAATGTAATACCTAGTCCTAGACTGGATCCACTGGAGAGGAAAACATACTATAAAAGGATATGACAAGATTACTGATAAATTTGGAATATGGATAGCAGATGAGAGAAAAGCTTTCTGTCAGTGTAAATTTAAGAAGTAATTGGCTGCATTGTAATTATTCTTAGGAAATATACATTGAAGAATTTAGGTGTAAAGTGCCATAATGTTTGTAACTACCTTAAATAGTTTAGAAAAACTACAGAGAGAGAGAGAGAGATTGAGCAGCAAAAATGACAAAGCAAATTGTGGTAAACTATAGCAATATATGAATCTGGATGAAAAGTCTAGGAGTATTCCTTGTAATTATCCTTACTTTTGCAAGTTTGGAACTATTTCCAAACAAAAATCTTAAGGAAAGAAATGCTTTGATATTCTGTAACTCTTAAGAACAAAGGAACAAAAGGAAACAATTCCATGGCATACTTTATTGTTATCTTTTAATCATAATGGCAAATCAATTGTTTTGCTTACTTATTTGAATGTGAAAGTTTATTTGGAAAATACATGAAGAAAACTTACTTAAATGTGACATTTTTAGATGTTGCAAAGCCCTCCTATATCATCAATATCTTACACTAAGCATCACGGAGCCTTACAAATAAAGTCAAGCAATCTTCTGGCTTGCAAAAACAATCCCCTCCCTAGCCCAATGTTCTTTGACCCCACCCACATTGATCAGCGTCAAATCCCAGTCACGTCCCTATCTTCAAACTGTTTCCCTTTGGTTTAGAGAACTCGATCTTCCCACTCTATATATTGTTTTTAGAATTCTCCCCAAGCCCAAACCTGTAATAACAAAGGAAAACAGTTTACAGTCTGGGACTCGCAGCCTGACAACCTCACTCCACTTTAGAGTTTACTTGGACTGTCTTTTGTGCCAACTCTATTTTGCAAAATACAAACTATATTAACATATTTTAATAAATACAATTTTTATTCCCCCCAAGAAGAAATGTGGTTGTTTTAGCCCCTGAGAGGTTTTTTTTAACAATTTAATTCAAATCACTTACATTAAGAGAATGTTTCCTAAGTCGTCACATTGTAGAAATCAGAGAACAGCATTTCACCTAGGATGAATGGAAAATCTTGTTAATGTTTAGGAGAGATGAACTTAATTTTTCTTTTAATATTTAGAAGTATTTATTATACAAAAGACACCTGTGGAATCCAAAATATTTCATTCTAGGTCAGCAAAATACTCTAAGGAGCAATTGCAGAACTTGTTCTAACAAGTTGAACTCCTTCTGGCCCATGTGCACGAAATTCTCAACGAACGCTGGTCAGTGAAGACACCTAGAGGACATATTTAGAAACTACATGGAAACAGGACCGCAAACGCTCAGCACTTCTTAACTGCTGCCGCTGTGTTTAAGAAGCATTTTATTCAGGCCTGGTGGGAGGAGGGAAGCAGAGTTGGGAATCGGGCCTTGGGTACTGAGAGCTGGGAAATTAGATCCTCAGCACACGCCAGAGTGATTTTTCATGATGTTTAATGTTTAATGTATTTAACTAGCTCCATAAGAACATGTTCTGTGATATTCCTGTTAAAATAATAAGAATGCATTCTTTAGCTAAAGAAGAAAATCATTGGAAAACTCCATTGTGGTTGATGGTGGTCAAAGAAGGGGGAAAATGTGGGTGCATCTGCTCTGATGCCTTGTGTGCTTTCCAATGGCTACTTTCCCAGTGCTACTTGTACCATGGGTTATGCAAACTTCAAAAAGTTATTTTAAGGCTCTTGAAAACTTCTGTTTGGCTTATCAAAAGCCCCTTTGCTAGAAAAGAGAGATGATCCACCTTCTCCCTTTTGGCCCATCAACCTATTCTTTACAATTAGTAGCAGGCTGGTGGAAACAGTGCTTTACTGCTTTAAGAAGCAAGGCTTGTATAGTCTGGGTGGGCAATAGCATGCAGTTAAAGCAAATGTCCTGACTGTTAAAACACAGCTACAACTATAAGAACAACTATTCTTAACACAAAATTCCAGGGCCCAGAAAGAAGTTTAAATATTTCAAGCAACATTTATTACAACAAGAAGGCAGGGTGTGTCAAGCACACCTTTATAATGGAATTTCACCACAACCTCCCATGGAGATGTCACACTACTTTATGAGAAATTTTCCTTTTCCTTTGTTAAAAAGGTATTAGACTATATATTGACCAAGGGTATTACTTCTGCTTTATTGATCCAACCATTGATTAAAAATACTTGAGCTTTCTGCCTAAATTTTTTCTTCTCTTTTTTGGAATAGGAATCAGGGGACAGGAAGAAGTTGCTTACCAGTGTCTGGAAGTACTTACCAAAAACAAACTCAAATATGAGGCTGCATTTTTATGTCCAGACAGGGTGTGGTTCGACATAGACTTTGAACTGGAGAAAATGTGCATTTGGCAATTTTCATTTTCTTTTTCAAGGAGGAAAACAATGAATATATTTGTTAAGTTTCCCTAAGGTCTGGAGGAACAATCTGTCAATACACACAGAGATACCTTTATTGCTCAATCTTTATTGAGCACTTACATAAAATGGCAGAATTAAATGATGTGAATAATTGTGAGGTCCATACATAATGTGTTTCAGTGTGGGGCTTGAATGATAAGATTCATTAAATACATGTAAAAAAAATAAGCACAATCAAATGTTTTTAGATTGTTAATTAAGTCCAGATGGTGTTAAGAGATTTTGAGTTAAAGTGGAACCAAGTGACCATTGCTGGAATATTTAATATGAAAACAGGAACCCAGAAGACTCAAAAGGTAAAAGAAACAAAGGCCTCATTTAAAAGAAGTAAACTAATCAAAAAATATTTTTCTCTTGGAAATACCCTGCATGCCCAGAGCATCTAGAATCATGGATGCTGTGTTTTTCCTTTAAGAAGTCTAAGCAATTTTCTCAATTTTAATTTAATTATTTATAAATACATAATGGACCACATAAGTTAAAATTTTTGAAAGGAGAATAAGATATGCTATAAAAAATTTTCCTTCTATTCTTGTCCTTTAACAACCAGTTTCCTGACTCAGAAGCAGCCAATGTAATCATTTTTTAATGTATCCTTTATTTTTTAAATGAATACACTCACACATACCTTCTTTCCCTTACCTTTTGCAACTGCATGTGCATTCTAAACGTTATATTCTGTACCTTGCTTTTTCCATTTAATTTATCTTTAAAAACATGAAGTACATAAAACTCTCTCATTTTTATAGCTGTATAGTATTTCATTGTATGGAATTTATTCAATGAACCCCCTGTTAATGGATATTCAGATTGCTTGCAAACCTTTACTACTACAAAATGGTATAAGGAACAACCTTGTATATACCAGTATACAAAGTATATACCTGTATCTCTAGAATAAATTCCTTGAAGTAGAATTCTGGGTCAAAGGACATGTGCATTTGTAATTTTGTTAGCTACTGCCAGAGTTCCCCCAAAGAGGTTATACCATTTATATTGCACCAGCATTATATGAAAGTTTTGTTTCCTCACCCTCCCCAATACATAGGCTTTTAAAAAATATCTCCTTCATCCCTGAACTTGAAATGTGATAGTTTCCAGGATTTCCCTATCCTGGACCCAATCTGCAAAAAAAATCTCACTACACTTCAACATAGACCCTCTACTGCCATCTGTCACTGTCTCTACCCCTTCCCAGATCCCACAGACCTTACATTCACCCTCAGCGCTCTGCCCTGTTTTATGTCATATTCTCAGCTGGAGTGTCTTTTTCCCATCAATCCTGTCCCTCCAAACTACCACCTTTCAAAGACAAATTCTACCTTCACATACTCCATGAAACCCTTCTCAGTTACCTGGCCCTTACTGATCTCTTCTCTTCTAAGAACTTCCCGAAAGGTATGCCATAAGAGAGTTACAGGTGAATGGAGCTCTTAACCTCCTTCAATTCTGTGTCTGGGATGAGAGTCCCCAGATTGGTCCTTCTGGATAGGTTTGCATTGTTCATTTACCCCAGAGTTCATACAAAATTATCATTTGTTATGCATGCCTGAGCATGAAAAATGAGAAGTTTTCTAGATTTTCTATATCCTTACTGTTTTTTTTTTATTAATCTGTCCTGGAATGAGAAAATTGTCTCTCTTGAATACAGCAGTTGGGTTTTGTTCAGTGGTCCAATGGGAAAATATTTTTCTTTAAATAATATTGGCCCAGACTTCCAGTTTTATGTTAAATAGTAGATTTAACAGATTTACAGATGGAGAAACTAAGTCTCAGAGCAATGAATAACTTGCTCAAGGTCACACTGAAGAGCCATGAGTGAAGAAGCCCCAGCCTGAACCAATAATGAGAGCATATCATGAACCACAGATAAGGATGTATTCTGCTCTGTGCACTTGGGGTCCAAAAAAAACTTTCAGTCTGTCTGACCCCAAGGCCTACGCATCTGGCCATCAGTGCTCAAGCGAAGTCTCGCTGATAGACTGATGTGGGTCTGCTGAACCAAGAAAATGACCTCATGCGTCAGTGACAAAGTCGAAGCCACTGGACAGCAGGCATTGCTACAGGGCTCTTGCCTTTCCCTCACTGAATCTCTAAGCCTTTCAACATCTGTGTTCGTCCTTGTCTCATTACAATAAGGGGGGGTCAGTGGGCCTCTCCTCCTCTCTGAGGCCCAGTGTCCAGATCCCAACCCCTCCTTTCCCATGCATTATTCCTTTTTTTTCTGTGTCTTCATCCTCTCCCTCCCTAAGGGATCATGCAGAAGCAGATATAGTCCAGCACCCCCCACCATTTAAAAAAAATCACTCTCTGACCCTTCTCCTACCCATCTCTCTGGGTTCTGTTCCCTCCAAACTCAGTGAATGGCCTGCAACAATCTCCACTCCCAACAGCACTCTATTCAATCATTCCTGCTTTTAAAATTAATTAATATCATTTATTTTCATGACATGTTTTTTATATATATATATATATATATATATATATATATATATATATATATATATATATATATATATATCTGTATGGTTTGAATAAATAATGAAACAAATACCTGTGCACCTATCCAAAAAAAAAATACCATGGAGGGAAGCCCTCCTAGAACAGTGTGCTAGCACATAGCTGATACACAATAAACATTGTCTGATTAGCATGATTTGCCTGCAGTTTCTTCTTTCCTTCTGTAATCATTTCTGGTTTTAGCCATAATTAGCCATTAATAAGTACTGCCATTGCTTTTTTCCTTCCACTATAGCAAAACCTACATTCTAATCCAACTGGATCATTTTCTACCTCCTGAACATTCCTGAGTCTCTGTGACCACCACCTACCCACACCTTAAGCAATCCTCTTGGATGATCAGAAAGATTGGGCAAACCCCCCATGAAGCATGGGAACAGTGGCCCAGGCTCTCACAGTGTGGGCGCACACTGCAGCGACAGAGATGGAAGATCCTGCCAGAGAGGGTGGTCTGGTCACAGGCCTGATGGGCCGCAGCGATGACTGAGCCTTAGCTGGGCTAGTAGTAAAGTCTTGGGAGGCAAGGATGCTATGCCTCCCAGCTTTGATAGCCGAGGTCAACTGCTGTGACATTTTGTAAATATCTCAAAAGTGGGGCAGCATAAGGAAAGGGACGGCCTTCATACCTAACCCTTCCATAGGGTTACTGTATACTTCACATATATTAATTCTTTTTAAGTCTCACAACTTTAATAAGGGAGTATTATTATTATCATTTCTCTTCTCAGTTGGGGAAATTAAGGCATAAAAAAGATTAAATTACTTGCCCAAGGTTACACAGCTAGTAAGTGGCTGAGCTGGAATTTGGAACCAGGTGTCCGGCTCTGGAGTTCATTCAGGAAGCTCTACGATACACCAGCTTTCTGGTAACATGTGCAGGTGGTATAGGTGCCATTTTGACCTTGGCTGTGTCTAGAGGCATCATCACAGAATCCTCAAGGTGAAAAAGAAGGAAATTGACAGAAGAATTAAGGCATGGACTCCACTAGTCCATACAAACATTTCATGCAAATTTAAAAGACCTTTTTTGGTGGACCACAGTCCCAAGGATTGGTGAGCAGATAGTATTCATATGTCAACTAAGAAAAAATACTTTTCTCCCAGGCAAAAGAAGTCCATGCTAGGACGTAAGGTTTGGTGAGTGAAGCAAGAGCTGGATTTCAACTCCCATGGGATCCCTCAGCTGGGGGCCCTTGACATTCACAACTGTATTTGGTGGTTCCAAATTAAGGACAAGAGAGAAACAATACAGTTATCATGTAAATCAATATTGTCTCTTATATAAACTATATTTAAAGATTATGTCAAAGACTAGATGACTTAAAATGGAGTAATATGTATGTAATCTGTAACTTGCTTGCCTATCAGCTAATAAATGTAAGAAAATGTAAAAGTTAATTTTGATGCCCACATGGCCATGACACTAAATATTACCCTCCTAGTCCCTACCTACTCAAGCAGAACTTAATTCACCCCCAACACAAGTAATTTCTGGAAAACCCCAAAGCGAGCCTCACATGTGCCTACAACCCAAATGGTAGTCCCAGGTCCACATGGTGTTCCATCACTTCCTGCTCCAGTTCCAACTTGCCAACATCACTGTCTTCTCCTAAAACCACAGAAGCCTTGCCAAGGCTTTTGGAAGCTACCAAAGTTACCAGTCCTCAGAGTGCCAGGGGAACACTGGGAGCAGTACAGAGGAATGAGAATGGTCTCCTTTCCAATTCTGTGCCACATCTTCTCACCTGGGGCCAAAATATCTCTGTATCCAGGATCTCTCAAAATCTCCTGTAAAAAGTTTTTACCCATGCTCAGAATCTCACTTAGCCTTTCTATCAGTTTCTGATCATCATTTTTTAAACTAGAGAGACTCAAATCCAACCTGAGGAGCTGAACAGGAAACAGACACTGTTGCCAGCCTCTCCAGTCATATATTCATTCATCCATCCACCCATCCATCCATCCATTTGATTAACATTGAGGTCAGTTCTGTTCTTGACACTATTCTAGACACTGAGGATAAAACATTAGATAAGACAGATAAGGTTGCTACTCTCATAGAGCTTGCATTCTAGAGGGGGTAAGCAGAGAACAATCAAATCAATTAATTAACAAAAAGCTATTGGCTAGTGATTATTGCTATGATATAAATAGAACATGTTGTGATAGGAAGACACTGGGGAGTTGCTTTGAACTAACTCAGTTTTTCAGCCCTATCAAACCCAACAGCTTCTATTGATAACAAGTATCTTATAATAGAATTTGTAATTCTAAAATGAAATTCATAGGTAATAATCTACCTCACACATTATTAATACACACAGATGCATATACATTATTACATATAGTATACATGTATTTTATTATATATTATAATAAAATATATATATGCATCTATATATTTTTCTAACTGTAGTAAGAAAACATAACTTGTAAACAAAAAATATGCCTTTCAGTGTGTAAATGACCAAGCATGACTACACTTGAAGACATAATGAAGCTGTCAGATGTTTGCTTGCATACATTGCATCACCATGACTGCAATAACCATGAATGCCCACTGATTATAGGAGTGTTACAGGACTCAGATACCACTGTCATTGCCCCTAGTGACATGATTCACCTAAATAGGGAACAACTTCAGGTAATGCTTCAAACAAAACAATGAATTATCATCGTTTATCAATTTATAAGGTAATTGCATCCCCAGAAATTTCAGTAGATGTTAAAACTAGGCAAAAAAATGCTTAGCTATTAGCTATCTATGGGTCCATGGAGTGAGCTCTTGGTACAGGAAATTATAAATAAGTGTTTCCCCTTCATGACTGTCCAGTGGGCAGTCAAAATCATGCATTATGTAGGCCAGTCCTTCACCAGGAGGACTATACTATACAGTACCAGACATCTGGCATCCCCTCACACCCCATCACTAAATGCCCATAATACCCCCAATCACTGTGACAAATATGTCCCCACATGTTTCCTAAACACCTCCTAGGTATTGGTGCCACCCCACCCCACCCCCAAGGAGAACGACTAGAAGAAGTGATGAGGGAAGAGCTTGCTAAGGAATTACTGTTTAAGATAAGAATTGAAAGGCAAAAAGGAGTGAGCCATGGGAACAAAGCAGAGGGAACACCAGCCCATTTTCCCCACCATGATACAACAAGCTTGCAGGGTTCAGGGAGCAGAAAGCCTGGTGGGACTAGAATGTGTTTAGTGAGAAGCATGACAAAAGATGGCTCTGAAAGGGTGGACAGAGATCAAACCCATAGGGCCTTACAGGCCAAAGTAGAGATCTGGACTCTTTATTATTAGTGTGACAGAGGCTTGTTGGGAAGGGTTGTTAAGCGAGGGAAGGTCATTCTCTAACTTTGGTTGGCCATGGAGGTATGGAGATGGATCGTGAAGGGACAGGCAAGGAGACCAGCTGGGAGGCCTCTCAGACATGCAGGGGGACATGATGGTGGCTTAGCCGAAGAATGCTAGCTGCAGACATGGAGGGAAATGAATTTCTTCAAGAGCGGGTTTGGGAAGAGACAACAGGATTTGGTTACATATTGGAACCGTGTGGTGAGGGGCAGCTGAGTCAGGGACTATCACTGGTGTTGACATGAGCCACTGAGTGTCACTGGCACCATTTCCTGAGTTGATAAAAATGAGGGAGGAATAGTTTTTGTTTGTTTGTTTGCATTCATGTGTCAAGATTTCTGTTTGGGAAAACGTTTTGTTCACGATGCATGTTAGACATCCAGATTGTTAAACAGACATCTGGAGTTAAGTGGGAGGAAGAGGCTGAGTGACCGTCTGGGTACCACTGGCTTCTAGGTGGCACTTACAGCCAGCCTGACGAGGGTGCTGAGGGTAAATGTGTGCGTGAGGAGTCCTGGCTCCCCACCCTTGGGCACAACACCCCTGACAAACTGAGGAGGGGTGCAGGGAGGGAGTTAGGAGGGAAACCAGGGCCATGGTGTCATGGAAACCAAAGCTAGAGAGACAGAAAAGGAAGATACACGCTTTGAGGAGCTGCAGAGTTTTACCATTTGGGAAGAATCTGCTTTAAGTTAACAGATGCAAAATTATGAAAACAAAATTAAGTGCAGAGTGAATACTTATTTAGAAAAAGAAAAAAATATTACATAACTATTTTTTTCCCTACATATTTTAGCTTCATAGTGATTGTGTAAATGACTATAACTTTGTAATATAATTGTCTATGGTTTAAATAGAATTCAGTCTTTTCTCTAGCACTGTTAATTGACTTAGTTTTATTACTATTATTAATTTCTAAAAGCTGCTTTCAGCTTCACAAGTCATAATTTGCAATGTCATGTACATTTTTTATCAAATTTGGAAAATCTCTGTCAAGTTTGTTTCACAAGCTCTAGGATATCAGGGCAATTTTCCTCTGCAGTAGCTACTTTAAATGTTTTTTGAATTAACAATGCTCATTAGCCAGTTGCCATTGATGTCCTTCTTATAGTGTCATTTTAGAAATTTTATGTTGGTTTCATCAATATCAGTTTTTCATGTAAATTAGCAAGAAATTTAAATATTTTCCTAATGTGCTTATATGATTCACTTCTCTTGATTAATGGGATTTCCAAACAATGTACTTTTATTCATTTTTTCTATTCAAAATATGTATCTTCCTCTTAATGTATTACTGCTTTTGGTATAATCTGCAAACTTGTTGTTATAATTTGCTTCTCAATATCAGAACACTGTGATTAACCTATCACTTTTGTTTCACATTCCATTATCTTTTCTTCTGAATTCTCTCTATAATATTTACTATATAAATAAATTTAAAATGATGTAGGAAATACTTCTATATAACTCCAAATCAGAAGTTTATAATTTCTCACTTGTTTTTCTGACATATTCCAAAACATCTCTCTAAGTTGCAATTAAAACCATAGTCTAATTTCATCAACTTTTTGAATAAACTCTTTGCATCTGGTTATATTAAGTTTTCTCTTCTGAGTCTTTAAAAAATATGCTTTAGAGTCCATGAAACATTGTTCTATCCATATTGCAAGTCATAGAACAGCTTTACAAAGAGCAAATCATCTCATTACACTTAGATTTCTTGAAGAAAAATCCATGTTGGCATGTTTGCTTAAAATGCTCTGTATGTGCCAAGAACCCAAAAAAGGAAAATATAACCATTGCAAAATATCGAAACAGTCAATAACTTCAGGCACTGTGAAGACAGATTTTTCTTCACCAAATTTAAGAAAATTCCACATAGTTAATATTTTAAAAGAAAATTTGTAACCCCTTGCTCTCACCTTTCCTAACAGTCACATGATGGTATAATGGACCATGAATACTGTTCAGTGGAAGATTGCAATTATTGAGTAAAGTCACAAATAGATGGTTTTCAGTTAGTGAAAAGTTAGAAATTATTCACAGGTGTTTCTATTGTTACTGTAGAATAAAACAATCACCATTTGGTGTTTGTCACTCTAGTATATACTCTAATAAATGAAGTAGTATTGGATATCTGGTTTATTTATTTGATTCACTAATTTCATACACTTTTCCATTACTTTGATTAATGTTTAATACATTTTTAGATAGTCATATTTGTTCTTTTATTTTGACATTTTTCCCAAGTCCTTACGCAAAATCAGAATTCAGCAATTTGTTCAATGATTCCCAGAAAATTACCTTTTTTTGAAGAACATAATTTTTTTACTCTGACTTTCGAAGACACTTTTATTTTAAAAACTAACTGCTGCTGCTATACTTTGTAGCATTTTAAAATAATCCAAAATAATTTCCTGTTAATTTTTTATGAAACTAGTCTAAATACATTTATTGGACTTACATGTATTCCAAGTAATCATGGCTTCATAACAACTAAAAATCAATTTTAAAAAAAACATGGCTTCATACTGTTAGGTAGAAAGATAGGCATGAGCAGCCAGGGAAAGGGAAGTTAAAATTCAAGGAAAGAACAGCCCAAATTCCTCCCAGGTCTGGGGTCCCAGGTGAAGACTGCAAGTTTTGCAGGGAGATAACTTCTTGGCCTATTGGGACCAGGATAAACCTGATCCCAACATGGGTGCAATTGAACAAAACTAAGATCCACCCAAGCCACACTTCATCATAATTTCATTAAAATAAAACTGTAGTTTTGCTCCTCCCACCCCCACAACCTTGTTGGCTTTTCTATGTGCATTTTGGGAAAAGTCATGCATGCCCAGAATAATGTGTGTATAACGAGAGCTGTCAATCAAATGACCTCACCCTGTCAATCAAAAAACTGCCTCTTAGCTAGAACTTGATAAATAGACCCTCTCCTAAAAGTTGGGGGCCTTTGTCTACCTTGACTCTGACCCATTCCTCCCTTGGAGTGTATTCAAATAAAACTTTTGCTGTACTTTGCTGTAGTGTCTCTGTCTTTCAATTCTTTGTTTTAGTAGAGACAAGAACTGAGAACAAACTCAACCCATAACAGTAGTGCTTTATGGAATGTACTTGACTTTTGAAAAGCCTTAATACATTTATCCAGTCCTAAAACCCATCTGATGTCAAATCTATCCTATTGAAAAAGTTTACAAACAAAATGATAAATGCAACCCTTAGTTTTATAATAGGTTAGCCAGGTTCTCATAGCAGTTTGACCATTTAAAAGTATTTTTAAACATATCTGTTTGAGAAGTATGTTTTTCATGATTTGTTTAACTCTCAGTATTATTAGGTCAAAATTTGGAAAAGGAACACTTTCCATTTTTTAGAGTTGAAGTTTTATTGATTCTTGTAATTGCCTCATGGCAATTACCAAAATCAATGAACTCATCAAAGTGAAGCATTTTCTGATCTTCCCGTGCTCTACTGACTGTGCAAAGTTTGTTTTTCTTTACTATTACTTTCATCTTCCTGCTTCTGTTTTCTGTGCTTGGTTTAGAAACATTTTTTAAATTAAAATATCATTGATATACAATCTTATGAAGGTTTCACATGAACAACATTGTGGTTTCAACATTCACCCATATTATTAAGTCCTCACACTCCCCAACCCCTTATTGCAGTCAGTCTTTCAGCTTAATAAGATACTGTAGAGTCATTACTGGTGTTCTCTGTGCTGTATTGCCTTCCCCATGTCCTACCTGTACTGTGATTGTGCATTATAGTGCTCCTTAATCCCCTTCTCCCTCCCTCCCCACCTATCCTCCCCAACTCCTCCCCTTTGGTAACCACTAGTCCCTTCTTGGAGTCTGTGAGTCTGCTGTTATTTTGTTCCCTCAGTTTTGCTTTGTTTTTATACTCCACAAATGAGTGAAATAATTTGGCACTTGTCTTTCTCTGCCTGCCTTATTTCACTGAGTATATTACCCTCTAGTTCCATCCATATTGTTGCAAAAGGTAGGATTTGTTCTCTTTTTATGGCTGAATTATGTTCCATTATGTATATATATCACATCTTTATCCATTTATCTATTGATGGACACTTAGGTTGCTTCCGTATCTTGGCTATTGTAAATAGTGCTGCGATAAACATAGGGGTGCATATGTCTTTTCAAATCAGGAATCTTCTTTTCTTCAGGTAAATTCCTAGGAGTGGAATTCCTGGGTCAAATGGTATTTCTAGTTTTAGTTTTTTGAAGAAACTCCATATTGCTTTCCACAATCGTAGAACCAATATACATTCTCACCAGCAGTGTAGGAGGTTTTGCCTTTCTGCGCATCCTTGCCAGCATTTGTCATTTCTTGTCTTTTGGAAGTCTGCCATCCTTACTGGTGTGAGGTGGTATCTCATTGTGGTTGTAATTTGCATTCCCCTGATGATTAGCGAAGTAAAGCATCTTTTCATGTGCCTGTTGGCCATCCGAATTTCTGGTTTAGAAGCATTTTGATTCTCATAGTCATTTTTATCTTTTCATTGGCTATCATGAATCTTTCCCTAATCATGCTTTTGAATACCAAAGCCTTTAGGTTCTGTTTTGATCTAATAAGAAATATTTTTGGCATTTTAAAACTTCTACCTGTCTTCTTTCCTTCTTTGAGTTTATGTTTTTGGCTTCCACAAGCATGCCTCCTCATCACATTTGAATAGTGAAATGATTGCTAATACAAAAAAAGAAAAAATCTAGACTTAAGGAAGACACAATAGCAATTCAAATGTCTTAAATTGTTGCTACATTGCATCGAGCAATGCAGTTGTGATATCAGATTCCTTTTATTCTGAGTACATTGACTTACAGATGGAGAAGTATAGGAATTTTGTGTTTGGAACATGGGTTTCTTCGGACCACTTTGCTCTTTTCTTGCCAACTGTAGTGCCATTTCATCTGGAACAATCAGATTTTGAAGGACAAGATGTGGCAAAAAAACGAAAAATGTAGTCCAATATGTCAGCTTCATATATGTATTCACTGTAGTGCTGCTCAGGCTTCTGTCCTACAACACAGGAATTCTGATAAATTCTATTCTGTGTAATTTCCGTTTTTAAAAGAACAGTGCATTTTTTAATGTATATGCTGCATAACCAAGTGTATTCCTAACAGAAGACAACTTAATTTGATAAGCTGTTGAGGAGAATCTAATTCTCCTGCTTACAGATATACATATCTAAAGACTGGGAGACTTTTTCACAAATTAGCTTCTTGCTCTATGTTTCCCCCGCATCATATGTACATACAGAGCAGGGTGCTGTAGGACATGTTGATGTCATTATATGACCTCAGGTCCTGCACTTTCATGTCACAATTGTGAGTGAGGTGACATAGTGTGCCATAGCCTTCCTAAAACCTCTTCCATACTGATACCACTACACTTGTAAGACTAAATCCAAACTAACTGTATTTGCAACTCAACTTCCACACAGCTGGATCACAAAATACAGGGAGAAATGTGATGAAGTGGAGATGAGAGTGAAGAGCTGCAGTGATCATGACTGATTGCAATGAAAATATTTTGCAAATTTCACAGTTACATGATCCTGTGAACACACGGCTAGAATCCTTAAAGGTCTTTGGGAAGGAGGAATAGGTACCAGTGAGGGGGCCTGTGGCTTATGCATTGCTTTACAAATTCTTCTCTGCAAGACAATGAAGTGTTTTAAGAGGGAAAGTGTTGCTTGTGAAAAGCTGCCAAGCAGTATAAAAAGATGAGGACTGACATGCAACCTGTGGAGTTAGAAAGTAGAGTTCTGTGGTGACCTTGAGGACAGTCATTGCATTGAAAGGGAAATAAGGTTATTTCAATGTATTTAAGAGACAGAATGGGAGGTTAGGAAAGTGAGACGAAAAAACTACCAAAAGTTTGGCTGTGACCTTTTTGTGCTGATGTAGAAAGATTTCCAGGATATGTTGTTTAGTGAAAGGTAGAGAATAGTGTATACACTATGGTGTACACTATGAATACACCTATTCAGCAACAGGCTGAAGGCTTCAATATGTTTGTCTTTTGAAGCACATACAAGACGCCTCCTGCAAGGGGAATTGACCTTTGGAATTTTTGAAGAATGTGAATGTATTATGTGTCTAAGAGAGGGTGTGTTTTTAAAGGAATGTTGCTGTGATAGGAAGCAGTGACGTGGCTGGAGCCAGAGGAGCACACAAGGCAAAGGGCAGGGTATTGAAGGATGAGCTCCGCTAGGTCAGGCTTGTATTCTGACCTAGTAGAGAGGAAGGGAAGAAGAATGCAGAAGAGAAAGCCTACCTGTGGGAGCTAACACCTGCGGTGAGGCGGGAGCCAGCAGGCTCCCCTGAGCAAGAGCTGACCTCGCTGGGTCTGTTCTCACTGTGATGACAGAGCACCCCCTTTGTGGCATTCAGGTCTCAGAGTAGGGAGGGCAAAGTCAGAACGTTTATGAGGTTTTGGAGCCTGGTTTAAGATATGCCTGTTAATATTGGAATATGAGGTGGACTGGGGGCTCTATTAGGGTTAAATAGGGATCTTAGTATGACAGTGTAGGATCTGTGGGCACAGAGAAGGAAGGCTGAGGAGGTATAGCTGCAGGCAACTGGGCAGATTTTGCTGAAGGAAGAGATTTAAAGGAATAATTCCCAAATGATTAACCATTTTCTTTTATTTTTCCTGGTAAAGTCTGAAACAAGGTCATCAATTAAAAGTCAAGAGGGAGATAGTGTGGTGTACAGGAGGTCTAAAGAGGGGGAAAAGGTAGAAATGATCTCTTTGGAGAGTAAACAAGAGAAAGTACAAGGGAAGAATAACAGGAATGTAGGCTGACCCAGCATCCTCCCCCAGTCTTTCAGCCAAAAGGTGGTCCCTTCAATGGTAACTAATATCCCAGATGCAATTCACGCTTTCCCACAAAAAACATTTCTGGTTTTCCTATTTTAGTTCATGACTCTTCCATTTTTCATTTTTTACCCTCCCTTTTCCTATCTTCCAAAATAAAAAAATCAGCATATTAGGAAACTAAAGGTAGTTTTCAGATGAAACCAGAGAGGGAAGTAGATAACATTCGAAGGCCTTGGAAGACATGATAGAATTGGGACTTTATCTCAGGATAAAGTGGAATACTGTAAGCAGGAGAGTGGCATAAGCAAATCTGCCATAATCACTTTGGCTATAGGGTGGTGAGGGAACTGAAAAGTGACAACACTGGAGAGAGGAAGACAAGTTTGGAGGCTGTTACAATTAAATAGGCAAGATGGTAGGAGGAATGAGAAGTATACAGGAATGGGAAAACCTGAGGATGTAGAAATGACAGGACTTGCTAATGGACTACAGAAGGAGAAATAAACTAAGGATGATGCTTAGGTTTCCCAGTGGAGCAAATGGGTGGGAATCTGGTGCTATGCCTGAGCTAGGGAACAAAGGCAGATGGTCAGGGGGAGCGGAGGATAAGCTCAGTTTTCAATATATTGAGTTTTAGATGTGTGAGTCATACGACTAAAGATGTTCACAGCCTTGTGAGTTAGCTAATTCAATCCCTGTTTTAGAGATGTGATTAAACAAAACAAAACTGAAGTTTCAAGAGGTTGAGTGAAGTGGGATCCATACCTAGCTTTATCTGACTCCAAGGGCCACAGCCCACAGGATTTTACCTGTAACCCTAAGAGTCAGATAGATTTCAGAATTCAGAATTCTCTGGATTTTAGAAAACTAATATGGTGCCTATATTCTCTATTACAGAGCAGGAACTGGGGCAGTATCTCATAATAAACATATGCATTAATAAATCTCCAATGAATTGTGTGAATATAACAGGTGTGATAAAGAAAGACTATGAATAGTCTCATATGATAGTTCAGGATAGGTTTTGCTACCAAATGGGAAATATAAAAACTTCTGTTTTCAGGGTGTACTGGTATGATATAATGAGCGATAAGTCATTCATATGACCAAATTATGTATTTCCCAGGTATTTTTGGTCTTCATCCACAGTTTCTGAAAACACTACAGTCTTAAAGGTGAAATGGGTGTTTTGTCATGTTGATGAGAGACTTTTGGACCTCACCCAAAGGCAGGGGCTGGAGGTTGGCTTGGACCCCCACCCAAGGGCTGGGGCTGGAGGTTGGCTTGGACCCCCACCCAAGGGCTGGGGCTGGAGGTTGGATTGGACCCCCACCCAAGGGCTGGGGCTGGAGGTTGGATTGGACCCCCACCCAAGGGCTGGGGCTGGAGGTTGGATTGGACCCCCACCCAAGGGCTGGGGCTGGAGTTTGGATCAGCCAATGGCCAATAGTTTGGTCAATTTTGACTTTGCAATGAAGCACTCACAAAACCTGTAAGAAGAGCTCTCTGCTCTACTCTTCACTCTGCTTTGCCTACTCTGCTGCTTGGTTTGAGCTTGCTTCTCAGTCGGAGAGCTTCTATGCTTGGGGAAACAGAAAGCCTCCACATGCCACCAAGCCAGGCCCCAAGCTCTACAAGGATAGTAGCTCCTTTATTTGGGACCTTGCCGTGTATCTCTCTTCATCTGACTGTTAACTTGTATCCTTTATTAAACTGGTAAATGTGTTTTCCTGAGTTTTGTGAGCCGCTCTAGCAAATTAATCGAACCTAAGGGGGAGTTTGTGGGTAACTCCAGTCTGTAGCTAGTACGTCAGAAGTACAGGTAACTCTAGGCCTTGTGACCTGTGTCTGGAGTGGGGTTTGGGGGGCAGTCTTGTAGCCCTTAACCTTGGAGCCGGCTGCTGTCTCAGGGCATATAGCATCAGAATTGAGTTTTTTCCAACACTTTGCTGGTGTTCGAGAATTGCTTGGTGTAAGTATGCGTGGGAAGATCCCCCTCCCACACATTTACACACATTGGAATTGGGTCCGGGTACCCAAATGAAGTTACAGTACTATTACTGCTGTGTATAACATTGTTACTGTTACATATATATATATGTAGGGAAGAAATGCACCATGGCATTTGGTGTTAGAGATGTTGTAAATGGATTTTGAAGTTGTGGATAAAGGTGTACCTTCTAGGATAATGCAATGTCATGGAAGTCAAAGGAGTAGAGTTTCCAGAAGAAAGTGGTAGTTGAAAATGTCAAATGTTACTGAGAGATGAAGGGCAGGAATTAATGAAAGGTGGTTAGACTTGGAGATCAAGAAGTTAATAGTGATATCTTTAGAAGCATACCTTAAGTATAAAGTAATGAGAGCATAAATCACCTTTTAATGAGTTAAAGAGTAAGACAAAACTACCTGCCAATAGAATGGTTAAAATGAAAAAGAAAAAATATGCAAAATATTGACAAAAATTTAGATCAAGTGGCATTTTCATTCTCTGCTGGTCATAGTGTAACATTATGTAACATAGTGTAACATAGTGTAACATAGCATTAACATTTTGGCAATTGCGACTAAAGCAGAACATGTACATAACATATGACCTAGGAACTCTGTTCCTAAAGATAGCTCAACAGAAGTACATGCATATGTGCTCCAAAAAACATAAAAGAATAATCATATTAGCATCGTTTCATTGTTTGGAGTAGTGGTGGGTTAGTGGGTGTTCATTACATTGTACATAAATTAATTACAAATAAAACAAAAAGTACTGTACAAAGACTACTGATGACATTTAGTCAAAAAACAAAGCTTATAAAGCGGGAGCCAAGATGGCGGCGTGAGTAGAGCAGTGGAAATCCCCTCCCAAAACCACATGTATCTATGAAAATATAACAAAGACAACCCTTCCTAGAATAAAGACCAGAGGACACAGGACAATATCCAGACCACACCCGCACCTGAGAGAACCCAGCGCCTCCTGAAGGGGGTAAGATACAAGCCCCGGCCCGGCAGGAGCCAAGAGCCCATCCCCCCAGCTCCCGGCGGGAGAAGAGCAGGCAGAACGGGAGGGAGACGGAGCCCAGGACTGCCGAGCACCCAGCCCCAGCCATCCGGGCCAGAGTGCAGACACAGTACATGCCCAGGAGGCCCTGGATGCTAGGGAAACAGGGCAGCAAGAACAGTGAGCGGGCACTGGAGGCAGGGTGCTGGAGGAAATAAGAAAAGCGCGCGACCATTTTTTTATTTTTCTTTTTTTTTGCTGTTTTGTTCTGGCGAGCGCTTTTTGGAAGTCTTAAAGGCATAGGGCCTCCAGTACTAGGGAAACAGGGCAGCAAGACCGGTGAGCAGATGCCTGAGACTGGCGCCAGAGAATAAAGAAAAAAGAGCAGCCATTTTTTTTTTTTTTAAATTAAAAAAAATTTTTTTTTTTATTTAAATTTTTTTTTTTTTTTTGTGGTCATTGTTTTGTTTTGGCGGGTGCTTTTTGGAAGTCTTAAAGGGGCAGGGGCAGGGTGGGACACTTAATCCAGAGGTAGGGAATCCGGGGATCTCTGGGCACCCTCACCCCTGGGCTGCAGGGAGCAGGGAGGCCCCTTACGGAGATAAATAGCCTCCAGGCCGCTCCCCCTCCAACGCCACTTCACCAGTTTGGAGCAGAGGCCCGAACCAGGCCACACCCACAGCAACAGCAGAGATAAACTCCATAGCAGCCGGGCAGGAAGCAGAAGCCCTGTCTGCGCGCACCTGCCCAGCACAAGCCACTAGAGCTCGCTGTTCTCCCAGGAGAGGAGGGCCACAAACCAACAAGAAGGAAAGTTCTTCCAGCTGTCACTCGTCCCAGCTCTGCAAACTATTCCTATCACCATGAAAAGGCAAAGCTACAGGCAGACAAAGATCACAGAGACAACACCAGAGAAGGAGACAGACCTAACCAGTCTTCCTTACAAAGAATTCAAAATAAGAATCATAAACATGCTGACAGAGATGCAGAGAAATACGCAAGAGAAATGGGATGAAGTCCGGAGGGAGATCACAGATGCCAAAAAGGAGATCGCAGAAATGAAACAAACTCTGGAAGGGTATATAAGCAGAATGGATAGGATGCAAGAGGCCATTGATGGAATTGAAACCAGAGAACAGGAACGCATAGAAGCTGACATAGAGAGAGACAAAAGGATCTCCAGGAATGAAACAATGTTAAGAGAACTGTGTGACCAATCCAAAAGGAACAATATCCATATTATAGGGGTTCCAGAAGAAGAAGAGAGAGGAAAAGAGATGGGAAGTATCTTAGAAGAAATAATTGCTGAAAACTTCCCCAAACTGGGGGAGGAAATAATCGAACAGACCACAGAAATACACAGAACCCCCAACAGAAAGGATCCAAGTAGGACAACACCAAGACACATAATCATTAAAATGGCAAAGATCAAGGACAAAGAAAGAGTTTTAAAGGCAGCTAGAGAGAAAAAGGTCACCTATAAAGGAAAACCCATCAGGCTAACATCAGACTTCTCAAC
Organism: Manis pentadactyla; assembly: GCF_030020395.1. NCBI lineage: Eukaryota > Metazoa > Chordata > Mammalia > Pholidota > Manidae > Manis > Manis pentadactyla. The sequence continues at coordinate 85,076,041 of NC_080026.1, forward strand.
AGAAAACCTACAGTCCAGAAGAGAATGGCATGATATATTTAATACAATGAAACAGAAGGGCCTTGAACCAAGGATACTGTATCCAACATGACTATCATTCAAATATGACGGTGGGATTAAACAATTCCCAGACAAACAAAAGCTGAGGGAATTTGCTTCCCACAAACCACCTCTACAGAACATCTTACAGGGACTGCTCTAGATGGGAGCACTCCTAGAAAGAGCACAGCACAAAACACCCAACATATGAAGAATCGAGGAGGAGGAATAAGAAGGGAGAGAAGAAAAGAATCTCCAGACAGTGTATATAACAGCTCAATAAGCGAGCTAAGTTAGGCAGTAAGATTCTAAAGAGGCTAACCTTGAACCTTTGGTAACCACAAATTTAAAGCCTGCAATGGCAATAAGTACATATCTTTCAATAGTCACCCTAAATGTTAATGGGCTGAATGCACCAATCAAAAGACATAGAGTAATAGAATGGATAAAAAAGCAAGATCCATCTATATGCTGCTTACAAGAAACTCACCTCAAACCCAAAGACATGTACAGACTAAAAGTCAAGGGATGGAAAAACATATTTCAAGCAAACAACAGCAAGAAGAAAGCAGGGGTTGCAGTACTAATACCAGACAAAATAGACTTCAAAACAAAGAAAGTAACAAGAGATAAAGAAGGACACTACATAATGATAAAGGGCTCAGTCCAACAAGAGGATATAACCATTCTAAATATATATGCATCCAACACAGGAGCACCAGCATATGTGAAACAAATACTAACAGAACTAAAGGGGGATATAGACTGCAATGCATTCATTCTAGGAGACTTCAACACACCACTCACCCCAAAGGATAGATCCACTGGGCAGAAAATAAGTAAGGACACGGAAGCACTGAACAACACAGTAGAGCAGATGGACCTAATAGACATCTATAGAACTCTACATCCAAAAGCAACAGGATATACATTCTTCTCAAGTGCACATGGAACATTCTCCAGAATAGACCACATACTAGGCCACAAAAAGAGCCTCAGAAAATTCCAAAAGATTGAAATCCTACCAACCAACTTTTCAGACACAAAGGCATAAAACTAGAAATAAACTGTACAAATAAAGCAAAGAGGCTCACAAACACATGGAGGCTTAACAACACGCTCCTAAATAATCAATGGATCAATGACCAAATCAAAATGGAGATCCAGCAATATACGGAAACAAATGACAACAACAACACTAAGCCCCAACTTCTGTGGGATGCAGCAAAAGCAGTCTTAAGAGGAAAGTATATAGCAATCCAAGCATATTTAATAAAGGAAGAACAATCCCAAATGAATGATCTAATGTCACAATTATCGAAATTGGAAAAAGAAGAACAAATGAGGCCTAAGGTCAGCAGAAGGAGGGACATAATAAAGATCAGAGAAGAAATAAATAAAATTGAGAAGAATAAAACAATAGCAAAAATCAATGAAACCAAGAGCTGGTTCTTCGAGAAAATAAACAAAATAGATAAGCCTCTAGCCAGACTTATTAAGAAGAAAAGAGAGTCAACACAAATCAACAGTATCAGAAATGAGAAAGGAAAAATCACGACGGACCCCACAAAAATACAAAGAATTATTAGAGAATACTTTGAAAACCTATATGCTAACAAGCTGGGAAACCTAGGAGAAATGGACAACTTCCTAGAAAAATACAACCTTCCACGATTGACCCAGAAAGAAACAGAAAATCTAAACAGACCAATTACCAGCAACAAAATTGAAGTGGTAATCAAAAAACTACCCAAGAACAAAACCCCCGGGCCGGATGGATTTACCTCAGAATTTTATCAGACATACAGGGAAGACATAATACCCATTCTCCTTAGAGTTTTCCAAAAAATAGAGGAGGAGGAGATACTCCCAAACTCACTCTATGAAGCTAATATCACCCTAATACCAAAACCAGGCAAAGACCCCACCAAAAAAGAAAACTACAGACCAATATCCCTGATGAACGTAGATGCAAAAATACTCAACAAAATATTAGCAAACCGAATTCAAAAATACATCAAAAGGATCATACACCATGACCAAGTGGGATTCATCCCAGGGATGCAAGGATGGTACAACATTCGAAAGTCCATCAACATCATCCACCACATCAACAAAAAGAAAGACAAAACCACATGATCATCTCCATAGATGCTGAAAAAGCATTTGACAAAGTTCAACATCCATTCATGATAAAAACTCTCAGCAAAATGGGAATAGAGGGCAAGTACCTCAACATAATAAAGGCCATCTATGATAAACCCACAGCCAACATTATATTGAACAGCAAGAAACTGAAAGCATTTCCTCTGAGATTGGGAACTAGACAGGGATGCCCACTCTCTCCACTGTTATTTAACACAGTACTGGAGGTCCTAGACACGGCAATCAGACAAAACAAAGAAATACAAGTAATCCAGATTGGTAAAGAAGAAGTTAAACTGTCACTATTTGCAGATGACATGATACTGTACATAAAAAACCCTAAAGACTCCATCCCATAACTACTAGAACTGATATTGGAATACAGCAAAGTTGCAGGATACAAAATCAACACACAGAAATCTGTGGCTTTCCTATACACTAACAATGAACCAACAGAAAGAGAAATCAGGAAAACAACTCCATTCACAATTGCATCATAAAAAATAAAATACCTAGGAATAAACCTAACCAAAGAAGTGAAAGACTTATACTCTGAAAACTACAAGTCACTCTTAAGAGAAATTAAAGGGGACACTAACAGATGGAAACTCATCCCATGCTCGGGGCTAGGAAGAATTAATATCGTCAAAATGGCCATCCTGCCCAAAGCAATATACAGATTTGATGCAATCCCTATGAAACTACCAGCAACATTCTTCAATGAACTGGAACAAATAATTCAAAAATTCATATGGAAGCACCAAAGACCCCGAATAGCCAAAGCAATCCTGAGAAAGAAGAATAAAGTAGGGGGGATCTCACTCCCCAACTTCAAGCTCTACTATAAAGCCATAGTAATCAAGACAATTTGGTACTGGCACAAGAGCAGAGCCACAGACTAATGGAACAGACTAGAGAATCCAGACATTAACCCAGACATATATGGTCAATTAATATTTGATAAAGGAGCCATGGACATACAATGGCGAAATGACAGTCTCTTCAACAGATGGTGCTGGCAAAACTGGACAGCTACATGTAGGAGAATGAAACTGGACCATTGTCTAACCCCATATACAAAAGTAAACTCAAAATGGATCAAAGACCTGAATGTAAGTCATGAAACCATTAAACTCTTGGAAGAAAACATAGGCAAAAACCTCTTAGACATAAACATGAGTGACCTCTTCTTCAACATATCTCCCCAGGCAAGGAAAACAACAGCAAAAATGAGTAAGTGGGACTATATTAAGCTGAAAAGCATCTGTACAGCAAATGACACCATCAATAGAACAAAAAGGAACCCTACAGTATGGGAGAATATATTTGAAAATGACACATCCGATAAAGGCTTGACGTCCAGAATATATAAAGAGCTCACACGCCTCAAAAAACAAAAAACAAATAACCCAATTAAAAAATGGGCAGAGGAACTGAACAGACAGTTCTCCAAAAAAGAAATACAGATGGCCAACAGACACATGAAAAGATGCTCCACATCACTAATTATCAGAGAAATGTAAATTAAAACTACAATGAGGTATCACCTCACACCAGTAAGGATGGCTGCCATCCAAAAGACAGAGAACAACAAATGTTGGCGAGGCTGTGGAGAAAGGGGAACCCTCCTACACTGCTGGTGGGAATGTAAGTTAGTTCAACCATTGTGGAAAGCAGTATGGAGGTACATCAAAATGCTCAAAACAGACCTACCATTTGACCCAGGAATTGCACTCCTAGGAATTTACCCTAAGAATGCAGCAATCAAGTATGAGAAAGACCACTGCACCCCTATGTTTATCGCAGCACTATTTACAATAGCCAAGAATTGGAAGCAACCTAAATGTCCATCGATAGATGAATGGATAAAGAAGATGGGGTACATATACACAATGGAATACTACTCAGCTATAAGAAAAGGGCAAATCCAACCATTTGCAGCAGCATGGATGGAACTGGAGGGTATTATGCTCAGTGAAATGAGCCAAGCGGAGAAAGAGAAATACCAAATGATTTCACTTATCTGTGGAATATAAGAACAAAGGAAAACTGAAGGAACAAAACAGCAGCAGAATCACAGAACTCAAGAATGGACTAACAGGTACCAAAGGGAAAGGGACTGGGGAGGATGAGTGGGTAGGGAGGGATAAGGTGGGGGAGAAGTAGGGAGGTATTAAGATTAACATGCATGGGAGGGTAGGAGAAAAGGGAGGGCTGTACAACACAGAGAAGGCAAGTAGGGATTCTACAACATTTTGCTATGCTGATGGACAGTGACTGTAAAGGGGTTTATAGGGGGGACCTGGTATTGGGGAGAGCCTAGTAAACATAATATTCGTCATGTAAGTGTAGATTAGTGATACCATAAAAAAAAAAAGGGCAGTTCCTGCGTGGTAAACTCCAATGAGTTCTACACAAGAGTATAAAGGGCATATAAAAGTGTAGGCAAAGGGTCTGTTTGTGTTTATTCAGAGGTTCAAAGCCTAATTGGGCTACCCCAAAAATGAACTAAGATACAATATGAAAAAGAACTTCCAACATCAGCACTCTCTGGAAGACTCATGCCAGAAGATGATCATCAAAAAACCCCAACAAAGATCCACGCACTGCAACAGCTGTAGATGCACTCATCCCACCAGTTCCTGGACTTGCCATGGGAATGAGGAAGGAGATATCTAAGCTGGCCTGTGCATACAGTAAAACAACAAATTTGACTGGATCTATACTGTTGGAACTCAATCAAGAATTAGGAGAAGTGCAAATTGTAGCGCTCCAAAATCATACAACTACAGACTATTTACTGTTAAAAGAACATAAGGGATGTGAACATTCCCCAGGAATGGGTTATTTTAATTTGTCTGATTTCTCTCAGACTGTTCAAGTTCAGTTGGATAATATCCACCATATCATAGATAAGTTTTCACAAATGCCTAAGGTGCCTAACTGGTTTTTCTTGGTTTCACTGGAGATGGCTGGTAATTACAGGTATGCTTTGGTTATGTAACTGTACTCCTATTACGTTAATGTGTGTGCGCAAGTTAAGTAGTAGCTTAAAACCTATACATGCTGAAGTTACTCTACAAGAAGATATGTCAAAGAAATAATCAATCTTCCCATGTTTTCTTCTGCCTGCTACTTCTATAGCTTTTCTTCTTCCTTCCTAATTACAACCCTTAAATAGAATTCGTGCCTCATATCAAATTTACCGAGTATCATAATTCTTCCAAGTGGTAAAGATACCTCAAGACAAATGCTGGGCATAGAAGCTACAGGGCATAAATTTGTAAAGAAATAAAAAGCTAACCATTTCAAACAATAAGGCTTCTCTCTCACTTACCAACTTTACATTTCCCTGTATGGCCCCGGAAGATGACTGGTTAGCCAGAGACGGGTAAGATTCCTCAAGGGAGGAACAACCTAAGACAGGCACAGTCACAGGGGGGTCATCAGGTGAGAAGTTGGGGATCAACAGAGGTGAGGCTTAGAACCTCACCCCCCCTGTTCTGAGAGAAATCTTCTGCATCCGTGGATGTTTTATTGCCCTTGTCTAGCTTGGATTAACACATAGTCTACAGGCACACACCTGATCATCTACATTTGCTCTCTTATAACACTAAACTATGTTTTCTACCTTTATCTTGTATTTACGTACCACTTCAGCATTTTATTAAAAATAATAATAATAAAGAGAGAAATGTGGTATCCACATATAAATCAAGTATAAAAATCAAATGAGTATTCATATTTGAACTGACTGATTATAGTTCATAATGCATGAGCAAAACCGAAGGTTTCTGTAATGGCTGCCCTTGTACTGTTCACCATGTAAGAACTTATTCACTATGTAAGATTTTGTTCTCCATGTAAGAACTTGTTTGTTATGCCTCAGAAGATTGGAGACTGACGAAAATTAGGCTTGGGGTGGATTAATGATTGTGCATTGAGCATTGACTCCCCTATACAGAATTTTATTGTTGTTAACAACCATTTGATCAATAAATATGAGAGATGCCCTCACAAAAAAAAAAAAAGTACACACTTCCAATGGTAAAATATTAAGTAACCGGGATGTAATGAATATAGTCAAGATATTGTAACAGCTTGGTATGGTGATAGCTGGTACCTAGAATTGTCATGTATATAAATGTTGAATCCCTATGTTGTACACCTCAAACTAATGTAATGTAATACTGTGTGTCAACTACCCTTCAATAAAAAATAATTATCTACAAAAAAAAAAACAAAGCTTATAATCAATTCAAATCTGTGCCCTGAGGTTTGGAAGAAAACAGGAGAGGTGTAAGTTGTTAATGAGAATGGTCCCTGAGGACACACTACTCCTTCCAAGCACAATGATGATAAAAGGGAAGGAAGAGGTAGGAGGGTAACTTGAGGGGCAACTTTGAGATGGAAACCAGGTGACAGCAGGTGTAGTATGGAGTGAGCTTGGCCTCCGCTATGAATCTGCCGGGCCAGGCATGCACTGCCTTCCTCCAGATTTCTTTTACAGAATTCTATGTTGTTCAAGCTATTTTTATTCTGGGATTTTATATTATATGCAGGAAAATGCAATTCATACCTAATAAATTTCTATTAAACTCCCCGTATGATTTAATCTAGTCAAGGTTGAGTTCTGCTATTGGAAACAAAAAGAGTACCTACATTTTAGTACATGTTAGGTGGCACAGGATTTATGATTTAAAAGTCAAAATTTGCTAGTCCTTATTTTACTTACTTTAAGGCTTATTATAAGTAAATATGTGAAGAAAGCATATTTAATATTTTATCTATATCCAATGATTTTAAAAGATGATATAACAACAATTAAAAATAGAGTGGAAGAGTAGACATTTGGCTAAATCTCTTCCACAAGTAAATATTATGAAAAAAAAAAAGGAAGAGTAAGGATTTATGTAGAAGAAAAGAAAATTAAGAGAATTAAAGAGACCTAGCAATCACATGCAAGGTGTGGACTTTCATTAGATCTTGACTTACTACAGTTTTGACATTTTAGGAACAGTTAGAGAAATTTGACTATGGTATAGGTTGATGTTAAAGAATTAGTGTTAATTTTGTTACAAACAACTAAAGTATTAGAGCAAAGTAGGGAAAATGTTACTATTCTTTAGAGGTGAATACTAAAGTAATGAGAGGGAAGTAAAAATATTTATAATTTACTTTAAAATTTTTAGCACACAGATGGAGAAAATTCGCAAAATGTCAACTACGAAATAAAGGGTTTGCGTATAGTGTTCATTATACTATTGTACTTTTTGCTATATTTGAAATTTTGTATAAGAGGTATAAATATGCATGTATGCAAAAAAGCTTTAGTTTATGCAATTACAAAATAAACTAAAATGCAGCAAATAATTTTGATTTAATCAAGTGGGATATTTGCTCTGTGATAATTGAAGAATTCAAGAGAGTTCTGTAAATTATTTCAATAATGTAACCGAGAATTGTCCAATTTGTCTATTTTCCCAATCACTTTTCTCCCTTCCCCCCAAAACCTGCTCTAGAAAGGAAGAGTGCAACGCATATGGCAGTCGAGCGATGCCAGTGCTGATCAGAGCCCAGCAGATTTTAGAACTGGTGAGGGAGAATTCAGTGTGGAATGACCTGACTGTCTGGCTAGAGCTGAAGTTTGGCCAGCCTCCATGAATGCCGTGAAAATTCCTTGGCCCAATGTCCTGGAGTCCTGACACCTGAGGCTGCCTCATTTTTCCCACAGTTGCTTCTGGAGCGAACGTCAACAGAATCTGAAGTAAACATGTCCAGGTAGAGTGTATGAGGTGTCTGCCACATTTCTTTCTCTTCTGCCTTTCTTTCTTCCACCCACCTACACCTCTCTCTCTCTCTCTCTCTCTGCCTCTGTCTCTTTCTCTCTCTGTTCCTCCTTACCTTCTACCCTACCCCTTCTTTCTTTTCGTTTGTTTTGGAATCCCTTGCCCACATAGTTCCAAGAGAGATTCCCAAGGGTTTTTCAGATCCTGGAAGGGCAACGAAAGCATAAAGATTTGTGATAAAGATCATCTGAGAAGTAAAGAGTACAGTGGAAGTGAGAAGTGACAGATTCAGTAGTGGTGAAATCTCTATGCCACTTTGCTACATCTGAGCCCTCCCTTCCTGAAAGGCCTCCCATGGCTCCCCTGGACGTGGGGCAGAGGCCGCCTGGGCCCACCTGCAGAGGTGGAACGGCAACAGGAGCGTGAACCACAGAGGGGCTGAACAGGTCAATACTGGATTTGAGAATCTTGTCAACTGTAAAAAGTACTTTTAAAAGGGAGCTGGAGACAAATCTTCCCAGAAAACTTGTGGAGGAACAGGCTCTGAACGTCTGCCTTATGACTTCAGTTGTCTCTTTCCTGACTCTTCTCATCCACATTTGTTTAAGAATAATGAGACTGTACTATTTTTCAATATCTCATGATTCCTTTGATGTGTGACCACTGTTTGATATAAAGTCTGGATGGCCCAGCATTTTGCATTAGAGGGCCAGAGCAAAAGGTAGAGTAGAAGTTTGAGTTCTCTGTAATTGGGGATAGTGAATATAATGGCTGCAGAGAATTTGATTAAACATGCCCTATGTTCTGAGATGCATGCAAAGAAAATACAGGTGAAAAAGGTTTCCCTTATGTCTGGCCAAGCACCAATTAATAGGAAAGTTATTTTTTTCTGGATGGAAACAAGGCATCCCTGCAGATGTGCCAGCAGGTACATGGTCCAAGACATTTGGGATTCTGGAGAGCTCTTCTCTGCTCCGTCATATGACAAACACTAACCTAATACAAAGATACTTAAATTACTGCCTTTCTGCCTTTATTTGACTGACTTTTTCCAGGTGTCAGCTTACTGGATAAGAAACCTGCCTTGAAATTCTACTTTCCTTAGCCTCCCCTCTGTTGAACTTTGTTGAATAGAATGCCTGACTCCTGCCTGACTTGGCTCTCTTCATCCTGACTTATGCTGAAGCAACTGAAGAGCTGGGTTCCGAGTTCAAGGATTGCATCCCCCGACCTCACAGCTACCCTCCCCTCCTCCTTCACTTGGCCTGTTCCTGCCCAGTTTGGTTTGTGAATAGTTCTTGGCAAATACCCTGGAGGAGAATAGAGGCACTAACAATAGCACCTCTCTTTTTAGCATGAATCCCTTGGTACTCAGGGCTGTGAATTTGGGAAAACCCAAAATAATTACAGTGGGTTGCCCTAACAGTCTATTTCTGCTATTACCAACATTAGATGTCACTCCAGTCGGTATTGAGTTGCTTGTAGTGGAAAGAGTACTAGGCTTATGGCCAAGGAGACTTAGATTCAAGACCTGGCTTGGCTATTCAATGATTTTATGACACTGGGCAAGTCACTCACTTGAGCTTGTTGAAATTAAATGAATGAATGTATACATAAGTGCGTGAAACCCTTTGAAGCATTGTACAAAGTTAAACCACTACTACTGGGAAATGAGGATAAGACAGTTTCAGGAAAAAAAAGAAATTTAAATCTTTAAGAAGCACTTGAATCAACTTGAAGCAAGATAATGCTCACCCTCTGTTGAATACCACACTCAGTCTTAAAAACAAAGAAGTAAAATTATAGTTAGTTTCCATTTAAAGTTAAAGGCAGTCTTCCCTTTTTTTCAAGATGAAGTTGGAAATGGGAAAGGATTTGGTGGTTCCTTTCTTATCAAGGAATGAGGAAACAGCAAAATGCATCACCATATTAAGTATAGGAAAGAGGGTCATCTATTTACATGCCAGCTATGACAGCAAACTGGTTCTCTCAGAAGCTCAGTCATTGTTTTTGTCACTTAAATTTTTACTTTATATATAGTGAAAAGTTAGTTTTTCAGATTTAGACATATTTTTGCCCTATATCAATCTTGTGCATGCATAAAAAGGGAAACATAAGTGAAAGAAATTGATTAAAGGTTTTCTTAAGCAATATCAATTCATCCAACTGCCACCTGGCTAACAGTGATTGTAAGGTCACCTGATTTCAGAGATAGTAAAATAGGGAAAATTACAATGGTAAGGATCTAGTACCCACCACCTTGTCTACAGAACAAGTCCCCACACTGTTGTGACCCTTTGTGCCTACCTCCTAATCCAATTTAGAAAGTACCCTCCAAGGACATGTGTGGAGCACCCCCCATAGCCACTTTAACACCCACTGAGGACATGTTGGTGGCTCTGTCATGATCGTGCTAGCTCCCTGTCCTCTTGGGGCCTTGAGAACTGCTCCTGACTCGCTGTGTTAATCTGCCTTGGCTCTGCTGTCTTGATGCTGCCTGAACCCAGCACTGCTGTACTATCCCTGCTGTTACCGCTGTTACTGCTCCTTTGGCAGGCCCCATAGATTTTGTGACTACAGAAGAGACTGTGCTTGAGGCTGATTCCCTGGCGAGTCTATAAACACAGCAGATGTGAGAGGCACACTGAAAGCTCTTTCCCACAGCATAATCAAAGGAGGGAGCCTCAGACATCTCAGGGACCATGTAAAGTTTCCCAGTGCTGACCTAATCTTGATCCCCTTCTCTGGAGCTCCTGTGCTGAGGAGGAAACAGAGATAGAGAAAAGAAAGCAGAAAGGTGGTTAGAAGGGTCTGTTCCCTCTCTTCTCATAAATGAGCACACCAAAGGCTTATAACTATACAAACTTTTGGGGTCATCAATCCAAGTTCCCATTAATGCAGAATTCCCTCTACAGCATCTGTATCAAATGATCTTTATAGTTTACTTGAACTGTTCCAGAACTATGGAGAGCACTATTAAAATCGCCCCAGTGAAGATTCTCACAGAGTTTTATTTTCTATACTTGTGCTAGTATTTCTATAGGGATTGCTGAGTCAAAGGTATGTACGTTTTATATTTTGGTAGCAGGGAGAAAATTGGCATGTATTCATGTACTCATGTTATAGTGATTTATACAAGCTCAGGGCATGGCAGTCTTGAGAAGATATATTACAGTTCAAACAAAGGAAGAACTCTCTAATCATTAAAAATAGATCACAACAGATCAACCTCCTTTCATTGGGGTAGTAAGCATTCAAGAAGAGGCTGGGCTATCATGATGCTGTAGATGAGTATGAGATTACAGCAGCTAATATCTAAGGAATGTCTGAAATTGAGCCTTGTAATATACTCTAGAGAAGCACAGGCAAATCCCTCAGTGTGGTCCATTTAAGATTAGATTCTTTTACATGGAATGCATTTTCCAGGTGAGTCATAGAGAACACTAAAATCTTTGCAACTTTTAAATATTCTCCCAAAGCCCCATGGCTCCATCTTGTTGAGACACAGCAGAGACTGTTGAGCTCTTCTCGTCTCTGATTCAGTAATAAGCACGGCTACTGTATCCCCAGCCTGGCTGACCTGGGGATTTCTATAACTCCCCACTGACGGTCTCAGGAGGTAAGTGGACTTTTCCCAATAGGCAAAAAAGTCTTCCACTGAAGGGATACAAACATGCAAGTAGGAAAAACAGCTAATGGCAAGCTTTAGGAGTAGCTGTTTCCTAAACTTCAAGGGATAAGCTTGGATAATTCTAAAATCTTTGTAGGCCTGTGACTTCTTCCTTTGATGACCTGACCATGTCCTTCATGCTCTTCATAAGCCTGTGGCTGGCCAGGCCAATAGCATGACTATAGTGACAGAGAATAGGGCTGGCAGATGCAATGTCCATATTACCATTTGGACATGATTATGTACATCTATCGTATCTCCTCTTTTGCTGATCTAGATGAAGTTAATTTCAAACATTGGCATGTGATTGAAAATACACTCTCTTGTCCAGCTGTTTGCGAAGTTCCCTTTAAAGGTATTAAACCTGTCCACTGCACAGCCAGCCACTGTGGTTTGAGTAGTGCAGTGACATGGACTACTGCATGTCACTATATATAGTTTATCAAGAAAGTTCTGCCTCTGAATTTTACCCTCTTGAAGATATCTAATGGTTTTCTTTGCTGTGTAACAAATTACCACAAACTCTGTGGCTTAAAACAACACACATTTATTATCTCACAATTTCTAAGAATCAGAGGTCTGGGCATGGCTTTGATCTGCTCCTCAGCTCAGGATCTCACAAGGTTGAAATGAAGGTACAGGTCAGGGCTGTGGTCTCACCTGAACCTTGGGGTCTTCCAATCTCATGTGGCTTTTGAAAAGTTCGCTTCCTTGAGGAACTCGTGGTTCCTCTGTCACGGCTCCCTGTATATTCCCCTTACAGCATACACCACGATTACATTTCCTTGTCAGTGAATTCCTTGACAAAAGGAACCTAGCATAGTGGTTTGGCACATTATTGTTAAATTAATCATTTATTATGTTCGGCTATTTGTGACTCATTATTTTTTTTTTATTAGTTTGTCAGCAACTTGAGGACAAAACCCTTAATCATCCATGTTTGCCTCTTTCCAGGGGCGATTAAACCAGTGCATGGTTTAGCACTGCTCAAATCTGATTTTTAGAAAAAAAATCAGGTGCAAGAATGAGGGTGGGAAAGAGAGAGCAAGAGTGTAGCAAAGCGAAAGGAATTTGGAAAAAGGCTGGAAGAAAATGGGTAAGGACAATAACAGAACGCAGACACGTCTTTAAGTTCCAGCAAGGTCGCACCGCCTCTCGCGACGTCAGAAGATTCTTCAAGAAGCTGAAGATAACCCTGTCGTGAGAGTAAAGACCAACTGCGAGAAAGCGCATGTCAGTCCGTGCTCCGCCCTCCCTGAGCTCCACCCACCTCCCGTCCTCGCGCCCACCTTGAACCAGGCGCGTGTGACGCCATGACGCGTGCGTGCCAGCGGCGCAGGGGGCGGGCTTGCGGCGTCGGAGAAGGAAGTGGTGCAGTTGCTCCCTCTGCGCTTACTACTGGCTCCTGAGGCGCGGAGAGGGTCTCGTGTCGCCGCTGCAGCGTAGCACTTTCCTCAGACTGTACCCCTCCATGTGCCCGGCCGCCGTTTACCCCGGGGTCTATGGAAGTAATGGAAGGACCCCTCAACCTGGTGAGTGGCCCACAGAGGGGCGCGTCCGCCCTTGGGCTCCTCGGCCCCTCGAGTCCGGTCCCGACCGCGGCGTGCCGCTGACCCTCAGGCCCTGAGGCGGGTTTGGGCCGGTGGTCCTAATGGCTGGGGGGCGACGCAGGCTGGCGTGGCCCAGCGGCGGCTTCGGACCGGCGGATCCAGGCGCCGATCCCCTCGGGGGTCCGCGGGAAGCCCTCGCGTCCCCTTTCCCACCGGCTTCGGGCGCTCCTACCGCAAGGCCCTGGGCTAGGGGCTCCTACCAGCCGGAGCAGCCCAGCTTTCTCTGGGCCCGAGGAAATGCTTCTAAGCGCCACGTAAACACCTCCGTGCAGCGTGGAGAGCCTCTGAAGCCGTCCAGGGCAGAAATAGTGTGGAATACTGGTTATAACTTGTAGCAAAGGGTCTGAAGTCTGAGCCTCCCCACTTGGGAGAGATGTAATACTTCCCTTCCACCCCCCATTTCTCACATTCAGATGCGTAAATTGAGTATCCTTTCTCTATAAGTAGAGACAGCTGAGAAAAGTCCGTCTTGTTTTTAGCTCAGTTTCATCACTTTAGGCATCATGAAATTATGTAGGTGTTTGCCTTTCTCAGAAAAAGTACTGATAGCCCATTTACTTCTGCTTTTAGACGTTTCAGGTTTTGCCATGAAAACAAGGAGAAACACTAGTTCCTTTCTGACTGATCATTGCATCTTTTGGTGTCCCAGAGAGTATATACTTTGGATACAAAAGTCACGTTACCTAAGGTTTCAGACTGACAGAAGGAACTTTTAAGAGTCACAGGTTTGCAGTTCATTTACGATGGTGAGATTAGAAAAAGAACGAGTGGAGAATTAGTTTTTCAGGTTGGGAACTCTGAACCCTGGTGTTGTGGAAGAGCTCTCAGCTGTACTTAAGCCATTTGATATAGAAGCAGTTGAGCCTGGTATTTTAGGAGTATAGGTTCTGGAGTTAGACTGCTTGGATTTGAATTCTGACTTTGTTACTTAGTACCTGTGTGAACTTGGGCAAATTAGTTGACATTCTGTTTCTGGTTGTGTGAGGATTGGTGGAATAAATAGGTGTAAAGGGCTTAAAAGACTACCTGGTACATAGTTTAATGTAAGAGTTAGCTATTACGACAACCAGACCATAACCTTAATTTAAAAATCTCACTTGTAAAATAAAGGTTAGGACTTGAGCTTGTAAAGCCTAAGATTCTAGCACCAAAAATTGTGGTTCCCATGTGACCGCTACCAGGGTAGCTCATCCGAAAAGCGCCTCCAGTTTTAAGTCAAACCCTGCCCCCATTGGTAAGAGTTGTTTACTCTTAAAAAAATAACTGGAATAGATTTGTGAATTTTTAAAAACCAGGAAAACATTTTGCACTTTTCTTGTTTTTAAGGTGATTTATAGTTTGTAATGAAATATAATGGGTGGCTCAAAACCGAAATTTCAGAGGAATATTATTAGGATAACCAGCAGTTTAGCAAGTGCTTCAAAGTTTAAGTGTCCTTTCAAAACGACCATTGGTTCAGTTCCAGTTACTTCCCTTTATTTGGCTGCTGCATAACTCCAGCCAACTGCCCCACTAGTGTGTGGTAGTTTATAAGAAGACTGGAACTGGTGACAGTTGTAGATGGAGCAGCAGAGTCAACAGTTTAGGAAAAATTAAATGGTGGCAGCAGTATTATCTTTTTATACAGGAGAATTCTGAATAAAATCTTGTTAAGCAGGCTAGCTTCCGTAATTCAGCCACACAATTTATGTGGCTAAGTATCAGAAACTTGGCATTTTGAATTCTTAAACTACTTGAGATTTGAAAGATCTGGATTCTAGCCTAGCTGTTTATTGGAAGGTAACAATAGAGCAAAGATAAACATTTACTTAAATCATCTTAACTGCTGCAAAGTACCAATGACAAGCCTCTGAATTTTTTGTCCATTTTAGAAGACAGGTTTGTTTTGAAAACAGTCATGTTCTTGTATGTCTTCAGATGTCCAGTTTAGTATCCAGTTAACTGGACATGAGAAATAGTTGTCAATGCTGTGATTTAATGAGTGCCTTTGAAAATCCCTGTAGTTATACAAGCTTTTTCTATTGATACCATATTGTAGTCCAGTTGATTGTATAAGATCTTAAATACAGTGCCTGGGTTTATAATCATGTGTTCTCAGAGCATCCTTGGATTTCAGTGGAACTGCTTCCCAGATTCACAAATGAGCCTAGACTGACAGAAATTAATTACTTAGTTCAGTGACTCAAATTCATTATGCATCACAACTTATTTTGATATCATGACCTCTTTCACATAATGCTTCTATACTAATGTATTTTATATTACTCTTGTATTAATGTGCTTCTATATTGAGTACATTAATCCTTTTCATTTCGGTGTGATTCTTATCTATATTGAGCTGCAGGTTCTGTGTCAACATTTAATGCTTCTGCTCCAGTATTGATTCTTTTATTTTTGCAGTAAGGGCCTGTAGGTTTATTTCCTCACAGTGAATTTTTAAGGTACAGAGAGACCAGTTTGAAGTAGTCATTTTAATGTGTAGCACAGATACTGTGTTGTAGTTCTTTGGTTTTTGAAGTTGGTCAAAAGGAAAATAAAGTAAATCATTTCCATTGAGGGGAGAGAATAGCTAGATTTTTGATGGAATAAGTTTTGTTTCATCAGTTTTTTACTTTTGTCCATTTTTAATATGGAAAAATTATAACCTTAGAAATTTACTGAGTGTATATTTAGACATTTCTTTCCATTTATATTGTTTTGGCAGTATGAGTGCCAATAGTAAGTGTCAAAACTTGCGTGAAATAATTTCTAGTTCTTTGTTTGTTGCCTGTTTGGGAAATGATATCATACCTTAATTTATACATGACTGTTGTTCCTGCTTTGTTTACCTTTAAGGACAGGGTCCATGTGACTGTGTGGCCAGAGTGTATTTGGTCCTTATAAGGGTGCTGAGAATGTTGAGTAACTGAGCTTCCCTCTAGAGTGGTCAGTTCCCCTTCTCTAAGGAAAGGAATCAGATTATCATGATCCAAAGAATAATGATCTTCTACATATCTGGAGTCTCTGTAATTATTCCATGTTAATTATATTGGCAATAAAATCTTTAAGGTTCAGAAAAAGGGCTGTTTGAACCACTTCTTTGTTGCCCTGAAAAATTTTAAGGAAAATTCATCCTGTTGCAAGTGAGGCTGGGCTTAATGGAAGCACTGTAGGGAAAAGTGGTAGAGTACCAAGACTTATCCAAGAATTACTAAGTGCTGGTGTTGGCATTAGGCACTTTACATATATTAACTATTTTGTCTTCTTAGTAACAATATGCGATAGTCCCCCATTTTACTGATGAAGGCATCACATGCAGAGTAAGTGGTGATAGTGAGATTTGAAAACAAGACTCCAAATAAATACTGATATCTCTATTAGATCAGTGTTTGCCCATTTGTTTTGACTGTGACCCACAATGAGAAATTTTTGCATAATGACCAGTACACATATGTACGTGTATATTACTGTAGAGCTGCTACATTGTAGATTTGCCTCTTGGAACTGAGCAAAATGCAGGGGTGTCCATAAATTCCACCTGAAACAAAATCCTAAAACTAACTTTAAATGATGCCATGTATGATGCTATATATGATGCACTCTAATGTTTGCTATTAGATTGTTTAAAATGCTGGTTGTGACCCACTAAATTGATTTCACAACTCACTAGTGGATTGCGTCCTATAATTTGTCTTCACAGCAGATGGTGGCAGTTCTGAAAAAAGGCAAGCTAAACTGGAAACTTGAAGAAGAAAAAAAGATGCAGCAGAGCTGTGTGTGGAAGAAATTGATCCTTAAACTTAAAATCGAAAACTGGACTTCTCTAACACTTGAGCAGTTATGTTAAGTATAATAGCACTACATTAGTTAGCTGGTCAATTCTGTACTTACTATTAGTAGCTACTACCCGCCTGTAAGAGATTCATAAAGAATTGATTGGGAAAGAGGAAGTAAACGATGTTTCTCCTTTGTTCTCTGTTGAAGACTGTCCCGCAAGGTTCAGAAGTACAGTAGATTTTCCTTTACTGCATTTTGGATATTGTGTTTGGAGTGGTGTTCCTTTTCTTTTCATCTTTACATAGAGCTTTCCCCAAGGACACAGAAATCAATGGAAAGTAATAAAAAGTAATATTATTTTCCTTTGGGAAAGAGGGTAATATTGAACCTGTATTTTTAAAGCAGCATGTAGAAGTACAAAATACTTGGTGAGGGCAGTCACTTACTTAATAATCTAGTTGTAATTGTTAGGATTTTTGTTCGTTGTAAGTGATAGAAACTCACTTGAAATTAGCTTAAGCCAAAAGGGATATTTTACCGGAATCAAAAGAAAGGTGCAGGAAAGTCAGGATTAAAATGTAGGTGGGTCTAAGAATATAATGGGACCTGGGGCTCAAAGATGATCAGATTCTTCCTTTTGTCTCTTCAGGCTTGACTGTTTTACTACTTCTCTCTGCAGTGTGTACATTTTTCACCTGGCTAACTCCTGAATGTCACGTTAGGTATAACCACTTAAAACTTTATTGACATACTCTCATTATCTTAAGTTTGAAGATCTGGTGGAACATATTATTTAGGTGTTCAGGGAACAAGGTAATATAAGAATATGGTAACTCCCATGGGACATATCCACTGCCTATAAAGAAGAGCAGTTGACAGGTAAGGAATGTGCTAGTTATTTATTTGAGGAAGACATTCAGCAGGGGAGGAGTTTGTTCATGGCACACAAAGTAACGTATTACTTACTCTGAAGATGTTTTGCCTTTGAATAAAAGTTTTAGAACATTTTGTAGTATTGTATTTTCATTTTTGCTCAAGAGGGAGTGGGAAAATTCTGGTTAAAATGTCCTAGAGATCGGATAGATGAAATAGCGTGAATATGTGCTCCATCTTTTTTATTCATTCATGTATTGGTGGACATTGAGGTTGTTTTAGTATTCTGGCTATTGTAAATAATGCTGCGATAAACATAGGAGTGCATGTATCTTTTCAGATTAGTGATCTTGTTTTCTTTGGCTAAATTCCCAAAAGTAAAATTGCTGGGTCATATGTTATTTCTGTTTTTTAAGTTTTTGAGAAATCTCCATACTTTCTATAGTGGCTGCACCAGTCTGCAATCCCACCAGCAGAAAATGAGGGTTCCTTTTTCTCCACATCCTTACCAACACTTGTTATTTCTTATCTTTTGGATAGTAGCCATTCTGACTGGTGTGAGGTGATAATCTCATTGTGGTTTTATTTGCATTTCCCTGATGATTAGCTATGTGGAACATATTTTCATGTATCTGTTGGCCTTCTGTGTCTTCTTTGGAAAATGTCTATTCAGGTCCTCTGCCTATTTTTATCACATTGTTTTTTGGTGTTGAGTTGATGAGTTCTTTATGTGTTTTGGATGTTAGCCCCTTATTGGATTTATCATTTGCAAATATCTTCTCTCTTTCAGTAGGTTGTCTTTCCATTTGTTGGTGATTTCCTCTGCTGTGCAGAAGCTTTTTAGTTTGATGCAGCCACTTGTTTATTTTTGCTTTTGTTTCCCTTACTTGGGGAGACATATCTGGAAAAATTAATAACAGGCATACTTTGTTTTATTGTGCTTTGCTTTATTGCATTTCACAGATAACTGCATTTTTTATAAATTGAAGGTTTGAGGCAACCCTGCCCTGAATGTCTGTTGACACTATGTTTTCAACAGTATTTACTCTCTTTGTGTCTCTGTCATAATTTAGTAATTCTTACACTATTTCAACTTCTTCATTGTAATTGTATTTTATGGTGATCTTTGATCAGTGATCCTTGATGTTACTGTTGTAATTGTTTTGGGGCACCATGAACTGTGCCCATATAAGATGACAAACGTAGTAGGTAAACGTGTGTATTCTAACTGCTTTCACTGATCAGCCATTCCCCATCACTCTCCCCCTTCCTGAGCCTCCCTATTCCCTGAGATACAGCAATAATGAAGGTAGGCCAGTTAATGCTATGATGGCCTCTAAGTGTTCAGATGGTAGGAAGAGTCACACGTCTCTCACTTTAAATCAAAAGCAAAAGTAATTCAGCTTAATGAGGAAGGCATGTCAAAAGATGAGATAGGCCAAAGGCTAGGCTTCTTGTGCCAAATAGCCAAGCCTTGAATGCAAAGGAATTCTAAGTTCTTCTCTGGTGAATGCACGAATAATAAGGAAGTGAAACAAGCTTTATTGGTGTGATATGGAGAGAGTTTTGGTGATCTGGATAGAAGATCAAAACAGTCACAACATCCTAATCCAGAGCAAGACCTTACTCTTCATTGAAGGCTGAGAAAGGTGAGGAAGCTGCAGAAGAAATTTTGAAGCTAACAGAGGTTGGTTCATGAGATTTAAGGAAAAAAGCCATCTCCATAACATAAAAGTACAAGGTGAAACAGCAGGTGCTGATGTAGAAGCTTCAGGGAGTTATCCATGAGATCTAGTTATAGTAGTAAATGAATGTGGTTACACTAAGGAACATATTTTCAGTGTAGATGAAACAGCTTTCAATTAGAAGATGATGCCATCTAGGACTTCAATAGCTAGAGAGAAGTCAGCAGTTGGCTTCAAAGCTTCCAGGGGCAGGCTAACTCTCTTGTAAGGGCCTAATGCAGCTGGTAACTAAATTGAAGGCAGTGCTCCTTGACCGTTCTGAAAATACTAGAGCCCTATTTAATAATTATGCTAAAACTACCCTGCCTGTGGTCTATTAATGGAACAACAAAGCCTGGGTTATAGCACATCTATTTACAACATGGTTTACTGCATATTTTATTCCTATGTTGAGATCTACTGCTCAGAAAAAAGGATCACTTTCAAAAGGTTACTGCTCTTTGACAGTGCACCTGGTCACCAAACAACTCTGATGAAGGTGTAAACAAGGTGAGTGTTGCTTTCATGCCAGCTAACGCAGCATAATATAGCCCATGGATCAAGGAGTCATTTTGATTTTTGAGTCTTATTGAAGAAATACATCTTGTAAGACTAAAACTGCCGTAATAGTGATTTCTCTTATGGATCTGGGCAAAATCAATTGAAAACCTTCTGAAAAGGATTCACCATTGCTAGATGCCGTTCAGAACATTTGTGATTCATGGAAGAGGTCCAAATACCAACATTTACAGGAGTGTGGAAGAGGTTGATTCCAACCCTCATGGATGACTTTGAGGGGTTCAGGACTTCATTGGAGGAAGTAACTAGATGTGAAATATCAAGAGAACTAGAATTAGAAGCGAAGTCTGAAAATGTGACTGAATTGCTGCAATCTCATGATCAAAATAGAATGGCTGAGAAGTTGCTTCTTATGGATGAATAAACAAAGTCGTTCCTTGAGATGGAATCTACTCCTGGTGAAGATACAATGAAGATTGTTGAAATGACAACAAAGGATTTAGAATATTATATAAACTTATTGGCAAAATTTGAGAGGATTGATCCCGATTTTGAAAGTTTTATTGTGTTAAAATGCTGTCAAACAGAATCGCATGCTACAGAGGAATCATTTGTTTGTGAAAGGAAGAGTCAGTTGATGGGACAAACTTCATTTTTGTCCTATTTTAAGAAATTGCCCCAGCTACCCCAGCCACCCCAGCCTTCATCAACTACCACATTGATCAGTCAGCAGCCCAGCCATCAACACTGAGATGAGATCTTCCACCAACAAAAATACTACAACTCACTGCAAGTTCAGATGATGGTTAGCATTTTTTAGGATAAAGTTTTTTTTGTGTGTGTGATATCGTTAATGTACAATGACTGGAGCAACATTATGGTTACTAGACTCCCCCTATTATCAAGTCCCCCCCACATACCCCATTACAGTCACTGTCCATCAGCGTAGCAAGATGCTATAGAGTCATTACCTGTCTTCTCTGTGTATACTACCTAGGATAAAGTATTTTTAAATTAACTTATGTACATTGATTTTTTAGACATAATGCTACTGCACCCTATGATAGACTATAGTATAGCATAAACATAAATATACTAGGAAGCCAAAAAATTCATTTGACTAACTTCATTTCAATATTTGCTTTATTACGGTAGTCTGGAAACAAACCTGTATTATTTCCAAGGAATGATTTTTTCCAAATTTTAGCAGCTTAATACAACACATACTAGTTTTCTGAGTTTCTGTGAGGCAGGAAAAAGGGCATGGCTTAGCTGTGTCCTTTGCTTCAGGGTCTGTCTCAAGGCTGCAATTAAGGTGTCAGCTGGAGCTATGGTCCCATTTGAAGGCTCCAGTGGACTAGGAGCTGCTTCCAAGCTCACTTGCATGTTTGATGACAAGATTCAGTTCCTGAGGGCTTTTGTATTGAAGACTTCAGTTCCATGCTGGCTGTTGGCAGGCCACCCTCAGTCCTTTACATGTGAGCCTTCCTAGTGCAGCTTACAACCTGACTGTGGCTTTGTTAAACTGAGCAAAAAGAGAGAGTGCTACCAAGATGGAGGTGACAGTCTTGTAACCTGATTGTGGTAGTAACATCCTATCACCTTTCCTCTATTCTGTTTCTTGGATGTAAGTCACTAGGCCCAGCCCACATTTGAAGAAGAAAGATTACATAAGAGTGTAGATATCAGGAGGTGTCATTAGAAGCCACAGCATAAGCTGCTTACCACAATTGTTGTTAGAGAAGCAGAGAAAATAAGAATTGAATCAACAAAGAAGGTAAAATGCTGTGTGTGGGACTACATCAAACTAACAAGCTTCTGCACAGCAAAGGAAATCAACAAAATGAAAAGACAACCTTTTGAATGGAAAAATATTTGCAAACTATATATCTGATAAAGGATTAATATCCAAAATATACGGGGAGCTCATACAACTCAGTAAACAAAATACCAAGCCAATAAAAAAATGGGCAAACAACTTGAATAGACCATTTCCAATGAAGACATTCAGTCATATGAAAGGGTGCTCAATATCACTAACCCATCAAGAAAATGCAAATCAAAATCACAATGATATGTCACCTCACCCCTGGTAGAATTGATATTATCAAAAAGACAAGAAATAACAAGTGTTGGTGAAGATGTGGAGGAAAAGGAATCCCTGTGCAGAGTTGATAGTGGGAATGTAGATCAGTGCAGCCATTAGAACACAGTATGGAGTTTCTTCAAAAAATTAAAAATAGAAATACCATATCATCCAGCAAGTTCACTTTTGGGTATTGTCCAACAAAAATGGAAAAACTAACTTGAAAAGATATATAAACTCCCATGCTCTTTGCAACATTGTTTATAATAGCCAAGGTACAGAAATAGCCTAAGTGTCCACTGATGGATGAATGGATACAGAGGATATAGTATTTATATGCAATGGAATATTATTTGGCCATAAAAAAAGAATGAAATCTTGCCATTTGCCAGAACATAGTTGAATCTTGAGGACATTATGCTAATCGAATAAGTCAGAGAAAGATAAACACCATATAATCTCAGAGAACAGATTCGTGGTTGCCAGAGGCAGGAGGTGGGGGATGGGGAAAATGGAAGAGGTGAGGTCAGAAGGTACAAACTTCCAGTTATAAGTAAATCTTGGGGATGTAAAGGACAGGGTGATGACTATAGTTAGTAATACTATATTGCAAGTTTGAAAATTGTTAAGATTGTAGATCTTAAATGTTCTCCTGAGATGAAATAAAATTTTGTTGTAACTGTATGGTGTCAAATGTTAACAAGATTTACTGTGATTATTTTGCAGTATGTACACATACCAAGTGTTGTATATCTGAAACTAATATAATGTTATATGTCAGTTATATCAATTAAAAAAACTAATCCTAAAGGAGGCAACTACTAAAGATTAGTAAATTGTGACATAATGGGAAAGATATTTAAGATGGAAAAGAAAATACTGATTTTTATGAATCAGATTTATGTAACTTTATGAGAAATCCAGAAGGTTAAAACAGATAAAATTAAGCTTATTTTCATATATCAACCAGGGAGATGGGCTAATGAAGTTCTTAAAGAGTGTTATATTACCTTTTCTGTCTTAGCATTATCCTCGTATATCTTGACACTTTATTTAAGAAGAAAGTAAATAGAATTCCAGCCCAATTAGTTTAATACCCAAACTAGATTCATTCTTGGCTTAAAATATTATTTGAATTGTTAGTGAAATCACTCAAACAATAGAGTGTGCTTTATCTTTTCTGAATGAATATGAAATATTGAGATAAAGGCTTTTCCATAAAAAGTGCTTCTTGAAATACTTCCAGCAGAGAAACATGTTATCAGAACTAGCTAAAATGGCTTTTAGAACCTCTAACAAACCTTTGCATTTCAATTGCTTCTTGTTTCTGTTTTATTTTTAATTACCAAAGAAACATTTATGGACTTAATACCTTAATGACTGTAATTCTACCAAGAACAATATTTAAAGAGAGGTCAATTTTAATATTAAGGAGATCTTTAAATAATGTATTAAAAGTAAGAATTACTACCAAATTAAATTTTCTACAATATCTTCAGTTTAAAAAAATGCAATTTAGTCCAGTCCACCAAGCTACATTGTAAAACTTTTGATGACAGTCACCTCCAATGTGTTTATTTTCTTTTAACTAGTTTAATTTTCACAACTTTCTCATTTAGACTTGAGAAAACTTAGGCCAAAAGTTAAGAGACAAATACGTGTGTCTAATAAGTGTTCAAGTTGAGATTTGAACCTATACAGTCAAGCTCTCTCTAGAACTTGTACTTGCTGGGTGACTAAGAAGAACTTGGTAGGAACTGTATTTTTTTAATAGGAAATTTGATAGCTGTGGTGTCAAATAACCTATGGTACATATATTTGTTTTTAAATGAGATGAAACTCTTTAAATGGCAGAATGATCAGAAATTGGACTTAGATTGGTTTTGAGAGTCAGGAGACCTCTAAAGTCTTGTTCTCACAGTTTGAGAACTTTCTGTTTGTTTTCTTTGGTGTTTAAGAAACAATTTGTGTTGTTATGGAGCTTGACATTAAATTAGGAAGTTTAAAGTACAAAGTAGAAAGTGATGAATGCCATTAGAGACACAGATGATAGAGACACAGCATTAGAGTGAGGTAGCCTCAGGTAGCATTTCATCCTTGCTTCTCAAAGTGTCCAAGAGCCAGCAGCTTCTGCAGCGCCTGGATAGACTCTTGCACCTTACTCCATAACCCTTAAATCAGAATCTTAATTTTAACTAGATCCTCAGGTGACTTGTTCCATTAAAACTTGAGAAGCATAGATCTGATCTGATAGCAGTTTTACAGGTGAGAAAAGAGGCCCTGAATGATGAAATAACTTGGCTGATTAAGTGGGAGAGCTAGGACTTGAGCCCAGAGTCTTGGGTTCTTGGTAGGGCTGGATCTGTGCTTTGCCATCCATAGGAGATATTACAGAATTTCAGAGATTTGTCTTCTTATGTAGGGCTTTTTTCAAAGCTCAGAAAGGTAGTCACCTACAATTCACCTTTTATTCTTCCCTGCCCCAACCTTGTTAATGAGTGCCACTTGCTTTAACTATACTGTCAGAACATGTTCACTAGAGATACTGTGTTGATCATTGTAGGGAAAATGAAAGTTCCTATGGCCAAGATCCTCACCCATCCCTAAACTACTTGATGATGTAATTGGCCTACTGCATGGGCTAATGCTTTCACACCCATTAGCAGTGAGCCATTATAGTCAGTGTTACTATATCAAGATCTCTAGCCATTGCTCTCCCTGGAAGGCAGAGACAGACGGATTGTAAATGTCCCAAAGGCAGATGTGATTCCAGCACTGGACCTGCTACCATGAGAAAAGCTTGGTATAAACCCTTTTACCCCTAACGTTCCATGTTCCATTGTTGTTACTCGGTCTCACTGAATCCAGAGTTAACTTGCCTGTGGGCAGTCCCCATGAGGCAAGACAATCATAACTTAGCTTTCTTTATCATTTACAGTCTCTATCATATACATTCTCTTCCCAAAATATCTGTATCATTCTGGGTACTATGAAATACTTCTGTGTTCAGAACATATTTTTTGCCAAGTCCAAGGCTCCATGGCTAGAAATAATTTAATCCCTGAGTCATTTCTTGTTACCCATTATTTTTACGAGTAATTGAGACTTAAGAGAAAAAGTTTGTTTAGTTACTATTTGAAGAATAAAAAGCCTCTGAAACAGTTGAAAGGGATGATCTTTTAAGAGTGTTGCTTCTTCCTTACAAAAATAGAACTGGGGAATATATAAATAGCAGGCATTGCTGCAGTGCTGTTTTCTGCTTTTTTCTTCACCTCTTTTTTACACTGAACATGATTTGCAAACATGCCCAGAATATTTCTAACCTCAGTTGCAAAAGTGATTCTCTGAAGTATATGAGGCAGTAGTGTCACATTTTTTGAAAAGTATTTTAGGTAAATCACTTTACATCTGACAACAGATTTGCTTTTCATTTTTTTAAGAAATAAAGGTAAAGTACATATAGCAAAAAATTTATCCTTGATACCATTTTTAAGCATGCAGTTCAGTATTGTTAAGTATATTTACATTGTTGTGCAACAGATCTCCAGGACTTTTTCATTTGCAAAACTGAAACTCTGCATCCACTAAACAACTCTCCACTTTTCTGTACCCCCAGCTCCTCCTCTCAACCACTACCTACTTTGTGTTTCTGTGAGTTTGACTACTTTCGATACTTCATATTATTGGGATCGTACGGTGTTTGTCTTTTTGTAAGTGGTTATTTCATTCGTAGTTTTATGTTCTCAAGAGTTCATCCATGTTGTAGCATGTATCAGGATCTCTTTCCTTTTTAAGGCTGAATAATACTGTTGAAGGTTTATACCACGTTGTGTTCATCCACTCATGTATTGATGGACATTTGGATTGCTTCCATCTTTTGACTGTTGTGAATAATGCTGCTCTGGACATGGGTATACAGTGCTTTTTGCTTTTTTTTTAACAGAACCTTTGCTAAATCATCTCTTGAGTTTGTTAAGAAAACATTACACTAGTTAGAAGACTGTATATAGCTGTTCATTTGTATCCTCATCTGGTAACTCTGTAATCATATATAGGATATGTGACCCCTGTGAGTCTGTTAGACTCTTTTCTACTCTTATGTAAAAGTAGGAAATACATTCATAAAGTTGTAATCCTTGAAGTGTAATACAAATCTAAGGAGGCCAGTGACTATTTATTTAATCCATTTACCTTTACCTTGAGGGGCACATAGGTCATTTGCTTTCAGAACTCAGGAATTTATCTGTTGTTTTGATGAGTTGTACCTGAAAAAATCTCTACCATAATATTAAATATTGGCATCATAAATTGCTCAGCCATACCATGTACACATTTTTTATCTTAAAGACATAAATAGCAAACTTTAATATTGAAAGGGAAGAAAAAGTTGATACAAGAGAAGTTTGAATTTTTCTATGTGATAAGTAATTTCTTGGTTGTTGTTTCTAAACTACTATTAGCGAAAGTTTCTACATAATAACTTTTGTTTTGAAAGGAGCTAATATTGAAAGGGAAGAAAAAGTTGATACAAGAGAAGTTTGGATTTTTCTGTGTGATAAGTAATTTCTTGGTTGTTGTTTCTAAACTACTATTAGTGAAAGTTTCTACACAACAACTTTTGTTTTGAAAGGAGCATGTTAAAAATCAAGAAAATACACATTTTGAGTAACAGTATATGATTGTAACTCTTGGTTAATCTCTGAAGAATGAAAGACCATGGGTCACTGAAGGATTTGTGTGCTTGGTGTTAACCGTGATTCTTTATTAGTAGAGTTGAGAGAAGTCTAATCCTTACAGATACTATAGTTGAAGGAACTATTCATTAGGTTGCCCTAGTTATAGATAACAGTTGTGATAGTTTGATGTATGGCAACAAATACCAATGTTTATCTTCTTAAAAGCTTTTTTTTTATGTCTGTCTTTTTTTATGATGCAGAGGTACTTACGAATGTTTGTCTTTTAGGCTCATCAACAGAGCAGACGAGCAGATCGCTTATTAGCTGCAGGGAAATACGAAGAGGCTATTTCTTGTCACAAAAAGGCTTCAGGTAAGTATTCTTTTAAAGAAATACTGAGTCTAAAACTGGAGGACAATTTATCTTCTCCGGTATCTCTCAAACACTTCAGTAGAAGGGAAATCACACCAGTAATTATTATAAATGTTGTGTGGTTGCCCTGTATATACAAGGTGGACCCTACTGACTCACCAGAATGTACATGTGGATTGTTTCTCAAGTGTGTGTGTTGGATTTCCCAGCTCCTCCTGACCCAGTCTACTTTCTAACCTATGGAGACTGCATATGCCGTATTGGTAAATGATTCCTGGACACAGCTGTCTGAGTCTGAAGATCCATAAAGACAGAAGTGATTGAGAGAAGTCCGTCACTTCACCTAATTACAGAAAAGGAATCTGGATTCCAGATAGTTAGCCATTTTGGGTTCTGAAAATAATAACTAACAATTCCAACCAATTAATTTTCCTTGCATTTTTGTTTTGTAAGATGCTGATAATATAAGACTTACCAAAACTCTTTCCTATGTATGGTCTTTCTTTAGCTTCCCTTCTGACTATTGCAACTATACATTTCTTGCCTATTGCACTATGCTGATGATAGCTTACTTTGAGGTATGAAATTTAGAATTGGTGGCTTCTTATCCAACATCTCATTTTATCCCAGTCAGCCAACACAACCTACTGTATGTTGAATTCAGAAATAGATTTTTGGGGTCTGTTTTGTTCAGGCTGCTGTCTGTTGACTGTGTAACAAACCTTAAAAGCTTTGGGGAGGGGGTGTTTCACTCAGGCTGCATGGGTATAGCACCTTTCTTAGACCAAGCCCTGCAGTCTTTCTGCAAGAGGAAGGCACCTTCCTTTCCCTCCAGGCCAATATGACTGTCAACTGAAATCAACATGACTACTATGTAATTTTAAAAAGATAAAAATTTATTCATAGTGTTACTGAGTAAGGACCATGACCTGAGAGCAGCCCGTGAGTGTGCTCTGTTAAACTGCACTAAAGCCTATTCATCTGGAGACATCTTAAACACCTTTTCTGTAGCAGGAGATGTGTGCATGAAAAGTTATGTTTATCAGTACATCAAGCAGTGTGGCGTGGATACATCTAGTGAGTGTCCTAAAGGATCATGCTGTACACATTGCGATGCTCTGTGTGAGGTCAGGGTGAGGGTCTCATTAGGTGGATGACTTCATCTTCCTTTGCGGATGGAGAGGTCATGTGTGACATTACCTTATCAATGCTAACCAGAAAATTCCTGACAATTGCATGTCTGGGAGAAGTTGAAGGTAGTTAGCTTAGGTGTTAAGCCCTAGTGTGGTGAGTTAGCCCAGCAGTAACAGCATGTTGGGTCTGTGTCTTTCTCTCTAGTCTGATGATCAAAGCCATGTTCTTTCCTGGCAGTCTGCCCCTCCAGGGCTGCCTTACTGCTGAAATACAGACTACACAGCAGACACTGCTTTGGATAAGTCCTCTTATATCAGTGATTTTTGCCTACAATAGTAATTTTCATAGAAAATTTCAAGTCTTATTTTTAAAGAATTGGATTAGATGTGTACTCCTTCAACTGTAGGGCTGAGCATGTAGTGTGTACTCCATAAATCTTTGTGGATTTTTATGGTGAGTTTTTTGGGAGCTTTACACAACATTAAACTTGGCAGCTGGTGCTCTTTAAATCTTCCATAAACAATATTTTGTTATGAATTAAGTTAAATTTGTAGTACTATAAAGAAAAGACAATGTACTTTACTCATTAACAAAACAATGTTGTGGGTTAATGCCACAGTAAAATGATGCCTTTCCTTAAGTAGCCCACAGTGGTTATGGTTATACATATATAATGTATGTTAAAATGGAGTGACCAGCATATGTTGTGCATTGATCAGTAGGACATTCTCAATATATAAAAGGGAAAAGATTTCTTTCATTGCTGATATATCTCCCTGTGTTTATTTGAAGACTTAAAAGTTATGTTGGATTTTAAATGCCTCTCCCTACTTTTCTCTATATCTAAATTCTGTGACATTCTTAGGAGTAGAAAAGATAAAGGCAGGCTGTTGGATCCCATTAGCTTTAATTGTGGAGATAGAATTTAAGTGTGATTAGGTAATCCCACTGAGCAGATCTGTAGTTTAGACTGTTAAAAATAGCCTTCGTTGTGTTTTAGAGTGGAGTTGTGAATGTAATGCTAATTTGAAAATTAATGTGGTTGTAACAAGTTCAGTATTTTCCAGATGGACTTAAATCTAGGGACTTTAATCTAGCAGAAGTGTTTTGAGGGTATGGATGTGGATATATTCTGAGAGGAAGGAACTTAGTATTTGGATTTCATTTAGAAGTATGACAGGAAAAGATCATTATCTGAGAAAGACTGATAGGAAGGAAAGTCTGAACAGAGAGAACTTTAAGTTCAAAAGCAGGGGCCTCTGTGTCCAACTGTCAGTGATCAGAGGAGATTCTGAGACTAAAAATTTACCCCAAGATTACATAGCTAAGGACTCATAGCCTTTGTACTTTATAATGTTCTGATAATGGTTTTTTTTGTAAATGTGTTGAAATAAAACAGGCTACTTGATTTGTTTTTCCTCTTGAGGACAGGTAGAATTACTCCTGAGATGGTAGTGGCTGAATTAGATGAAATTCAGCATATGAGCATTCATTTGCCAGATAAACTGAGATACCAAATCTGGAAGAAAAAATCTGTTTACATCTGGCAGGAGGTAGGGAGGAGGAGTTCATGTTTTACTATCCTATATTGAAAAATAGAAAGTTTAAGAAGCCTTAAACTCCCAAGGATTCAGCATGACATTGTTGGGAAAATCTGTGACTTTAGACCCTTGATTAGCAGCTGTAACTGCATTGTTGTAATTCTTGCCAGTCCGATGAGTCTGGTTTCCTAAGTGGATTTCATTTTTTTCTTAAACAGTGCAAAAGTAGCAAAAGCTTAAATGGGAAGTTGGTAATAGCCCTAAACAATGCTTAGAATTCAAAATGAACATTTCAGAAGATGAACAGACCTCAGAGTGCATAGTGTTTATATGTGGTTGAAAACACATCTTACCTGGACCTTCCCTGAGACTGACATGAAGGTGATTCAGAGCCAGTCTTTGTCATTGAAACCAGTGTTTTACTGCATGTGTGCATGTAGGCTGTATACTTCATACTTTGGTACCAGTTTAACAAATTCATGATAGAGTAGTAATAAATGTTATTTTAAGAATAGATTCTTCAGATTTTCTTAGTTCCTTTTGCCCATCATTTACTTAATTCCTACTTTGACTAACTTTGCATCATAGTTGAAGGAGACAGTTTAACCAGAATTGTGAGATTTTTCTGTTGTAAGTATTCGCTTCCTAAATTTTTGTACTGATGGCATTTATTCCTGTTGTGCCTTTGGAGTAAATCCATGAGCAGGTAGTCAGATTAAACATTGTTTTTCTTTTAACATAACTTTTTTATTTTTTAAGGCCCAGATTTTAAATTGAAATGTGGGCAGTACTTTAAATGACAGCATGACTTTTGTCGAATTCTTCGTGGTTTGGAAACTTGGTGTTCTTGGGTATCCTCTTCTGTCATGTTACAGTTTCAGAGTTCTATAAAGGGAGATATTGCAATTGGTTTAACCATAGTTTAACCATAGTGTTTTTAAGAAAGTGGATTTAAAGCCAACTATAGTTTGGACTGGGAGACAAATACATGTGACATAATAGGGATATCTAGAGAAATTCATCCACACTATCAGAGCAGTAATAGAATGTCTCAGCAGACTTAAACATGAACAAAAGAAGAAGAAATGATCTATTTGCAGCTAAACAGATTGAGTATAAGAATAAAAGACAAAAGGTTGAGGAGAAAAGATTATGGCTAGAGCAAAGGCTGTATAATCAAGTTGTGTTTTCTATTGGGAAGGGAGCCTCTAGTTAATCTATCTTAAAGAGTGTATTAAAGACAACATTCTAAGTCATCAACTCAGAAAACCATTAAAATATTTGGATTAAGACTAGGTAGAAAGCAGTGCCTTGTAATATCTGCAAAAAGGCCAAAAGGAACTTAATATAGGAATGAGATACTGAAAGTTTATGGTAAGCAAGAGAAAAAAAATGGAGATTGTGTATAATCTATTATTATAGTACTGTTATTTATACCCCATCTTGTTCCAGACAGAATATAAAAGGACTTACAGAGAAACACAACAAAATATAAACTGTGATTGAAAAAAAGTACATAAGGAATCCATAGAAAGATAAAAGTGGGAAGGACTGGAAGTATTATAGTTCACAAAATTCACTATGAGTTCTTGCGTAGTTGATAGAGGGAGAGCTTGGTGCCCTAGGCTTTCTAGCAGTCGGTTCAAACAGGAAAATTAGAGATTTTTATACTATTTAAATTCAAACAAATTAAGTCACCCAGGAACTGATCCAAAGATCAGACAGAAATTATGAGTTATTGACCATTTATGGCCTTTATAAATGACATTATACTGTCCTCAACAACTTGTTTACTATAAATATGTCAAGTTCTTAGGGCTTTTAAATTACCTAATTTATAGTAAGATGACGACATATAGCTTAGGAACAATTCAAGAAAAATAGTTCTGTAGGAGGCGAAAATGATATAGTCCAGGTATTCATGTGGGTAAAAAATAATTGATAATCAGTCTCTTGATCTTTTGTGATTATAATGAATAATGGGGTTTGAAAGGTTCAGCCTTTATTTCTGACTAGGTCATCATCTTAATTGTGAAATCTATAGGGGTTTTAAAGAACAAACCCCTTCAAGATACAGTAAGCAATATCTATCTTTGATTACCACTGACATCTTTTTTTGGAGAAGTTAAGAATCTCATCCTTTTTAAAAATCTCTTTTGCGTTTCTTTTTTAGGGACCAGGTAACTATGTAG
Organism: Manis pentadactyla; assembly: GCF_030020395.1. NCBI lineage: Eukaryota > Metazoa > Chordata > Mammalia > Pholidota > Manidae > Manis > Manis pentadactyla. The sequence continues at coordinate 85,108,167 of NC_080026.1, forward strand.
TAGAATTGGTTCTAAGACTACTTCTCTTTGTAGTATGAGGAGTATTAAAATTCTTACATTGATCTGTTAATTCCAAAATGGTGACACTCGTGTTGATGTGCCTTCTTCTTTTTTTTAACCAGCATATCTTTCTGAAGCCATGAAGCTGACACAATCTGATCAGGTGAGACAATTTCATAATATTTGCAACAAGGGTTAGAAGGATTTCCCTTGGAGATTTGAGTTGTGTATAAAGCATTGGGCCCCTCTTAAAACTAGTCAAAAATTTTGGAAAGAAAATTGAAACTAAATGATGTTGTTTAACAACAGACATGGCATATAGAAACTTCTGTCCTTTTTTCTAGTGGTTACTTGATTCTCACACATTTCAGGTCTGTCAGTATGTGACCCATCTTAGGGCCTTTACTTGTAGCTCATTTGACCATTAGCTCACAAAAAGTAAGCAGGCCTGGCCAAGGGAAAACCAGTTGGCCTTCCCTTTGCTTGTCAAACAAAATCTAAATCTGAATTTATGTTTTCCTGAACTCTTAAGCAATTGTGGTACTTGAAACTTTGTTTCACCAGTGTCTTTAAATTGCCTTTTGTGTTTGGGAGAAGACCTGTTTAGGTTTTAAAAGTGCCTTTATTCAAAGATAAATTTTTATCCAAAGATGATTTCCTGATTATAAAAGTGATGGGTACATAGAAGGTACTTAGTAAATGTTTGTTGAATGAATTGAGACTCTTTTTGCGAGGGGTATCAGTGACGGAGGGGGAAAAACACCAGTTCCTCAAACTGAACCAAGAGAACCTGAAAGCTGGGCTCTCTTTTTTGTATAGATGTAATTTTTTGTATAGAATTGTTCATGCTGCCCAAGTATTACAGACATGCATTAAGTTCTCTGAACAGCCTGCTGATTGAGACTTTTCAGCTAGTTTTAGAATTAATGTCTAAAGAGGAAAGTTAACTAATTTTAAGCTGAGTACAAATGGCATGGCAGAGGGGTAAGGCACGTTCAAAAAAGGTTTGATTCATTGTGTTGATTTGGAATAGGACTTCTGACTTCCTGAATGAGCAGTGTTCTGTTTAATGAATGAAAATGTTGGCTTACCTAGAAGTAATTAATTATTATATTTTTTAACCATACCAGGTTGAATAGAATTCTAATTTAAATCGCATTGTAATTTTTTGGACTTCAGTGTTTTTCTCATTTACAATGTTTTTTAAAATACAGTGTGGTTGACATAATGCCAGACAGTATTTTAAAGAAAATATTAAAGTTTTTTTTTCACATAAACTACAAAGAGTATTATTACTTTTACGAGTGGAAAATTGTTAACATAAAGTTTCTATGAACACTCACTGACAAAAAAACTTAAATATTCACCATAGAAAATATAGATAATACATAAATGTATTAAAAAAAAGGTAAGAGTGACAGTTCCACCACCTGAAGATAACACATCAGTATTTTCTTCTAATTCTTGTCATTTGTGTATATATTTACATAATTGAGATAACATGCAGTATAGTCTTAAATCATGCTTTATTATCTAATGGGCATTTTTATTTAATAATATTATTCATAAACATAACTTCTGTTTTTTAAAATTGAAGTATAGTTGATATACAATCTTAAATTGGTTTCAAGTATGCAACACAGTGGTTCAGCAGTTACCCATATTGTTAAATCCTCACCCCCATTAGTACATTTACTATCTGGGAGCATAGGAAGATGTTACAGAATCATTGGATACATTCTTTATGCTATACTATCATCCTTGAGATCAGCTTAAATTATGATTGAGAATTTTGTAACTATCCCCCTCTGTCTCCCCACCCACTTACCCACCTCAGCCCCCCCCCCTTGGTAACCACCAGTCACTTCTCAGTGTCTGAATTTACTGTTCTTTTGTTCATTGTGTTTTCTTTGTTTTTCTATTCCACAGATAAGTGAAATCATATGGTATTTGTCTTTGTCTGCCTGGCTTAGTCACTTAGCATAATACCCTCTAGGACTGTCCATGTTGTCACAAATGGCAGGATTTAGTTTTCTTATGGCTGAATAATATTCCTTAGTGTACCACATCATCTTTATCCATTCATCTCTTGATGGGCACTAAGGTTGCTTCCATAACTTGGCTATTATAAATAATGTAGCAATAAACATAGGGGTGCATCTATCTTTTTGAATCAGGGATTTTGTTTTCTTAAGGTAAATTCCAAAAGTGGAATTACTGGATCTTATGGCATTTCTGTTTTTAGTTTATTGAGGAACCTTCATACTGCTTTCCACAGTGGCTGCACCAATTTACATTTCCACCAGCAGTGTAGGAGGGTTCCCTTGCCAGCACTTGTTATTCCTTTTTTGGATGGTGGCCATTCTAACTGGTGTGAGGTAATATCACACTGATTTGGATACCTTTTATCTCTTTGCCTTGTCTGATTGCCTCCAGTACTATGTTGAATGAAAGTGGTAAGAGTGGACATCCTGTCTTTTTCTGGTTTTGTTATTAGACCTATGCGGTCCTCCTAAAATAAGTTGGGAAGTATTTCCTCTTCTACTTTTTGGAATATTTAAGGGTGGGTATTAACTCCTATTAAATGTTTGGTAAAATTCAGCTCTGAAGCCATCTTGTTCTTGACTTTTGTTTTTTGGGATTTTTTTTGCTTACCAGTTCAGATTTGTTACTGGTAGTTGGTCTGTTCAGATTTTGTTTCTTCCTGGGTCTTGGGAGGTTGTACTTTTATAGGAATTTGTCCATTTATTTTAGGTTGTCCAAATTATTAGCATATAATTTTTCATAGAATTCTCTAATGATTTGTATATTTCTCTGGTATCCATTGTGACTATTCCTTTTTCATTTCTGATTTTGTTAATTTGTGTATTCTCTTTTTTTCTTGAAAAGTCTGGCTGGGGTTTGTCTATTTTGTTTATCTTCTCAAAGAGCCAGCTCTTGGTTTTGATTTTTTTTTTTATGTTTTATTTTTCTCTATTTCTGCCTGATCTTTATTATGTCACTCCTACTACTAACTTTGGGTTTCATTTGTTCTTCATTGTCTAGTTCTTTAATTGTCAGTTTAGACTGTTTATTTGGGACTGTTCTTGTTCCTTGAGGTAGGCTGGTATTGCTGTGTACTTCCCTCTTAGAACCACTTTTGCCAATGTCCCACAAATTTTAGATTGATTTATTTTTGTTTTCATTTGTCTCCATGTATTGCTAGATTGTTTTGATTCGTTCATTGACCTGTTGATAATTTAGAAGTGTGTAGTTTAGCCTTTATGTGTTTGTGGGCTTTTTGGTTTCTTGTGTAATTTATTTCTAGTTTTATACCATTATGGCCTGAGAAGTTGCTTGATACAATTTCAGTCTTTTTGAATTTATTGAGGCTGTCATCTGTTCTGGAGAACATTCCATGTACACTTGAGAAGAAATATGTATACCTGCTGCTTTTGAACGCAGTGTTCTGTAGCTATCTGATCAAAGTCCATTTGATCTAATGTGGTGTTCAGTGCCTCTGTTTCCTTATTTATTTTTGTCAGTTTGCTCTATTGATATAAGTGGTCTGTTAAAGTCCCCTAATATGTATGAGTTTCAGTCTATTTCCCCCCTGTAGTTCTGTTAATATTTGTTTTACATATAGGTGCTTATGTTTTGTGTGCACAGATGTTTATAATGGTTATATCCCCTTGTTGGACTGGTCCCTTTTTCATTATGTAATGTTCTTCTTTGTCTTTTGTTACATTACTTGTTTTGCAGTTCATTTTGTCTGATACAAGTACTGAAACCCCTGCTTTTTCTCCATATTATTTGCATGGATAATCTTTTTCCATCATTCACTTTCAGTCTGTGTATGTCTTCAGGTCTGAACTGAGTCTCTTGTAGGCAGCATATAGATGAGCATATAGATGGATCTTGTTTCTTTATCCCTTCTGCCACCCTTGTCTTTTGATTGGTACATTCAGTCCATTTACATTTAAGGCAGTTAATGATAGGCATATACTTAGTACCATTTTATTAATTGTGTACTGGTTGTTTTTGTGGTTCCTCTCTGTTCCTTTCTTCCTCTTTTATACTCTTCTCTTGTTATTTGAGTTTTTCTTTAGTGATATGATTGGATTTCCTTTTTAAAAATTTTTTATGTATCTGTTGTAGGCTTTAGGTTTGTGGTTACCATAAGGTTCATGGATAGCTTCCTAACCATGTAACAGCTTATATTAAGTTGATGTCCACTCACTCTATTTCAAACACAGTCTAAAAGTACTCATTTATCTATTATTCAAACACAATCTAAAAGTACTCATTTTATTCTTCTTCCTTCTCTGACACACTTTATGTATTAGATGTCATATTCTGCACTTTTTGTGTATAGTTGGATTTTCTGCCTTTGTTTTAATTTCATACTTTCTTGGTAAGTCACTCGTCTGCTACCTTTACTGTGGGTTTATTTTCAGTGGTGAAAACTATTTAGGCTAAAGAACATTTCCATCAATTTGTTCTACATGTAAAAACTTGTTTGTTATGCCTCAGAAGATTGGAGACTGACAAAAATTAGGCTTGGGGTGGAATAATGATTGTGCATTGAGCATTGACTCCCCTATACAGAATTTTATTGTCGTTAACAACCATTTGATCAATAAATATGAGAGATGCCCTCACAAAAAAAAAAAAAAAAAAGAATAAAGGCTGAGGAGCCGAGGAAACTGGGGACCAACTGGCCTCATTACTCAGTTGTAGAGCAGCTCCAATTCCAAGGCCAAGCCAGCTTCAGTGAATTAGTTCACTGCAGCCAAAATTTGAAGTGTCCAGTCAAAAGCAGCCCTGCACTGATTCCTCCATGACTACATGAGCTACTCATCAGAAATGCTCCTTCACTGGAAGCTTTCTAATTGGTACTGAGATTTTTCTGAGAAAATAAATTTTGAAAATTGTGGATATGGGAAAATATAGTTGTTATGTAGTATATGGGTAGATCTAATTTCTAGATTTAAAAAAATCTGCATAAAGTAAAAAAAAAAAAAGAACATTTCCATCTACAGAAGTCCCTTTAACATTTCCTATAATGTCAGTTTAACAGTGGTGAATTCCTTCAATCTTTATTTATCTAGGAAATTTTTAATCTCTCCTTCAAATTTGAGTGATAATCTTGCTGGGTAGAGTATTCTTCGTTGAAGGTCCTCTGTTTCAATACATTAACTATTTCATGCCACCCTCGTCTAACCTGTAAAGTTTCTGCTGAGCAATCTGATATCCTGAGGGGGTTTCCCTTTATAAGTAATCCTTTTTTTCTCTTTGACTGCTTTCAAAACCCTCTCCTTATCCTTAATCTTTGTCATTTTAATTATTGTATGTCTTGGTGTTATCTTCCTGGGGTTCCTTTTGTTAGGAGCTAGTTGTGCTTTTATAACCTTTCTAACGATTACTTCTTCAAAGAGACATCAACCCTTTTGTCTATCTCTTCTCTTTCTGGTACCCCTATTATGGGAACATTGTTTTATTTGGAGTTGTCACACAGCTCTCTTAGCAGCTTCTAATTCCTAGAGATTCTTTTTCCTCTCTGTTCCTTGGCTTTGTGTTCCTGTTCTCTAATTTCCATTTAATTGATTATCTCCTGTACTTGCAGAAATCTATTACTCATTCCCTCCATTGTATATCTCATTTCAGTTATATATTCTTCAGCTCTGAGTGCCTTTTTTTCAACTCTTGTTTCTCTTTGTTGCAGTCGTCGCTGAGATTGTCAATATTTTTCTGCAGATCGTGAGCATATTTATGACTGTTACTTTGAAGTCTTCATCAAGAAGATTTGTGATCTATGTCTGATGTAGCCCTCTTACTGGTATCTTATCCTGTAGTTTTGTTTGGAACATATTCCTCTGCCTCCTTATTTTGTCAGGGTTTCTGTCCTCCTTCTTTTGTATTAGATGGATCTGCTATGCCTTCTGGTTTAGCAAGTAATGGTTAGTGAAGGAGCCTGTGATGTCCAGAAGCTCAGGACTCTTTCCTCACCAGTGCCTGGTCCTCCTTTGGAGAGGAGCCCCAGTTGCTGTTGGTGGGCTGTGAGTGGGGTGCCTTTCTGCCTGTCTGCCTGCTGTGGCTGATACCAGTCCACTGTGGATGGCAGCCCGCCCCTGCTGGCCCTTTATGAGCTGAGTTGTGGCACTTCTGCTGGGATAGTTGTTGGTGGCTGCCTTCTGCCTGCCCTGCAGGTATGGCAGCGCTGCTGGGCTGACCGTGTGGGAAGGTTAGGTGTGCATGGGAGCACGGCACTGAGCTGGGCCACCCGCAAGGAGGAAGGAGTACCAGGAGCTGGCTCTGCAGGCACCTCTCTAATTGGGCTGATACAGGGCTGAGAAGCTTGAGAAAGCCTCCCTTTGCCTGCCAGGGAGCAAAGTCTGATGCTGCTAGGCTGAGTGGGCTGGCGTACATGCAGGGAAGTGCCTTGGGGCTGAACCGCAAGCAAAGGGGATGGAGTGTTTGGGGCTTCTGCAAGTACCTGACCAGTTGGGCTCAGGGAGGGCTGGGGAAGCATCATCCACCTGCCCTTTCTTTTGAGGAGCAATCTCCCTCCAATTATTGCCCTTCTGGCACCTTTCCTACTGTTGGTAAATCTTTCAAACTCCTACCTCTCTTTGGGTCTCAGCAGGACCATCAGAGGATGTCCTTCACAAGTGGCAGGAATCTCATTCTCCCAGAGGGCTCCTGTCCCTCATGTCCAGCCCTGCTAATCACCAAAGCCCAGTGCAGTGTGAACTCGTGTCCCAGAGCAGATCTCTAGGGCCGGGTGTATAGGATTCCTGAGCATATATCCCCTTCCTGCTCCGTTCCTCTCTCCCATTTGTGGGCTATGGTAGGGGAAGGGTTCGGGCCCCGCCTGATTGTGGCTCTGTCACTTTACCTTTCTCTGTGTTCTTGTCTTCTTCACGAGGTGTAGGTGGTCTTTTCTGCAGTCTTTAGGACATTTTCACAGTTAGTTATATTTGCTGTGGTTCCTTCCTTGGTGTGTGTGTGACAGGAGGTTTCCTCCTTGCCTTACTACTCAGCCATCTTTTTCCCCCTGGAAGTCTCTGGAGATAGTACTTGTTGCTTGCTCTGCTTCCTGTGTGACTCTGACTAAATGTTTTTTCCCCCTGTCTTTTAAGATTATCTTTTTTATATTTAATTTTTGGCATTTTAATTGTAGTGTCTTGGTGTAGATTTTTGGGTTCATCCTGTTTGGATTCTCTGTGTTTCCAGGACCTAAATATCTGTTTCCTTCCCCAGGTTAGGGAACTCTTCAGTTGTTCTTCTTGTAAGTTTTGTGCCATTTTTCTCGCTTCCTTGTTTGATCTCTGACATTGTGAATGTTAGTACACTTGATGTTGTCTCATGGGTTCCTTAAACTATATTCACTTAATACATTATTTTTTTTCTTTCTGCTGTTCAGTTTTGATGATTTCTGCTCTCCTGTCTTCCAGTTGCATATTTGTTGTTCTCTATCATCTTACCTGATCTTTATTCTCTCTAGAGTATTTTTCATTTCTCTTACTGTGTTCTTTAGCTCTGATTGGTACTTATATTTTCAATCTGCTGAAGTTCTGTTTTCATCTGTTCTTCTCCTGAGTTCAATAAGCACCTTTATAACCATTAATTTGAATTCTTCATTGTGTAATTGCTTCTCTTTTCCCATTGATTCTTTTTTTGAGGATTTGTCTTGTTCTTCCATTTAGAATATATTTCTTTGTCTCTTCATCTTGCCTTTCTGTGTTGTTTCTCTGTATTAGGTAGTTCAGCTGCATCTCCTAGTCTTGAAGGAGTGGCCTTATGTAGATGTCGTATGGGGCCCAGAAGCACAGTCCCACCACACCACCTGAGCCAGGTGCTCCAGAGGTTTCCCCTGTGTGAGCTCCATGTGCCATCCTGTTGTGGTGGGGCCGCAATTGCTGTGGGCATGATCGTGGGCAGGGCTGGACCACTGGCCTGGCTGATACCTAATACAATTTTTGAAAAAATTGTAATGTTCTATTGCATTGTGAATATAGATTATAAATTTTAAGTTTTCTTGGATTATTCAGAAAGGAAGAATTTGAAATAGTATTTTTTAGACATTACTAAGGAGACTTAAAATATTCAATTGTACCTTTTGTTCCACATACTAGGCTCATTTATCACTGGAACTGCAAAGGGATAGTCACATGAAACAGCTCCTCCTCATCCAAGAGAGGTGGAAGAGGGCAAAGCGGGAGGAAAGATTGAAAGGCCAACAGAGCACAGACAAGGATGTGGCTGCCCATCTTCAGGCATCTCACAAACCCTCTGCTGAAGATGCAGAGGGCCAGAGTCCCCTTCTCTCTCAGACATACAGCCCTTCCCCAGAGAAACACCTGCCTGAAATTAAGGGAGTCTTTGACAGAGATCCAGACACACTACTATTTTTACTTCAGCAGAGGAGTGAGCCAGTAGAGCCATTCATTGGAAGCAAAGCCCCAAAAGACGATAAAACAATTATAGAGGAGCAGGCAACCAAAATTGCAGATTTGAAGAGGCATGTGGAATTCCTTGTAGCTGAGAATGAAAAATTAAGGAAAGAAAATAAACAACTAAGGGCTGAAAAGGCCAGACTTCTAAAAGGCCCAATAGAAAAGGAGCTGGATGTAGATGCTGATTTTGTAGAAAAGTCGGAGTTATGGAGCTTGCCACCACATTCAGAAAGTGATGCAGCCTCTTCAACCTGGCAGAAGTTTGCAGCAAGTACTGGGAAAGCCAAGGATATTCCAATCCCCAATCTTCCGCCCTTGGATTTTCCATCTCCAGAACTTCCCCTTATGGAGCTTTCTGAGGATATTCTTAAAGGACTTATGAATAATTGAATTGGAAGGCCATTGAAGAGGAAACAATACAATAATATGGTTAATCCAGCAAAAAAAAAAAGGGAAACCACGTGCAAAGGTAGTCCCGGAGATGCTCCATCATTTGGCATGTACTGCAGGGGGAAGAGGAAGCACGCCAGAACTTGGGAAACACTCACTGTGAAATATGTCACATATCTGATTTATTGACTTGAGCTTATGATTCCACACTTGGCAGACACTGAACTTCCGGAGGTTCACTTTCTCCTGATACAAACCAAATGACTACCTGGAATGATTTTTCAAGAAACAATTATTTTTCTTATCTTCAGGGTTAAAATGTATAAAAGTATGTTATGTGTAATTAATCTATAATGCCATAAATGATAATGCAAAACCTAAATAATATGGTGGCCCGATGGGCTGCCTTGTATTTGAAACATGCTTTCTATCATGCATTTTGTTAAGCACATTTCATCTGTGTGATGAGGTGTGTAAGACACACCTTTCTAGATGAAGTTCTGTGTGCTACACTTTGCACTACTCATGACATGACAATAACCTCAAGACTATCAGGAGAAATATTTAAATTTCCATTTTATGAAGAAAGGAACCAAATTATTAGTTATGCTTTTTAAAAAGATTACCAGTTTACATAATTAATCAGGGTGCATTTTAAGTTCTAACTCTTTTTGTTTATTGTATAATGCATCATTTGAAAATACCAAGGAAGTAACCTTTTATTTTTAATGATGCATGAGTGGAAGTACTTGTTAGCTGGCAGTATTTGATTATAAGAAATGAATAAAGTAATTGTGTTTTATACCTTTGTTGAATGTGGTTGGTAGTTATAACGCAAATTTTCTATGGCTTCTATGTTGTAAATTTTGAACAATAATTTTGAGGAGATTCTGTCGAATGATTACTCTGGTATGTTAAAGATTTTCTTCAGTGTTTTGTAGTCAGTTTCCCCTACTAGAGTGAAAAAACAAGGAAGTTCCTGAGGTTTAAATGTGTTCCCAACCTTTTTCTTGCTCTACACACATGGCAAATACTCAGGCTGGATTCTGCTGTCCCTCGCGCACCTGCTCCCCAATCAGAGCTTAGTGCTTGCAAAGTACCACACAGGCATTCTCTCTGCAGAGTCCAGTAATGTGCCGGGAGCGGGAAGAAGAGGGCAAGGATATAAGTGGAACATCTGGGTACAAGCCACTGGGTGTGTTTAAAGCATATACTTAGTTTATTGTGTGGAGTTACAGGAGTGACAGGCAGATGAAGAGTGCATGCCTCTCCTGAGCGAATTGGACTGCTGTGTTGAAAGGGTAGTATTGGGCTCATATGTCTAGTGATGACTAGGAGAAGTAGGATGAGATAAAGGGACCATCCAGATGTCACATTTTTTTTCCTGTCTCATCTTGCTGAGATGAAACCAGAATAAACTAGCTTCTTAAAATATCTTAAAGAGTTCTATTCTCTGTCAAAATTTGTCAATTTGTCCATCTGAGTGTTGTAGTATCCCTAACTCTGAAAATATTTTGTTTGTCTAACCTTTCATATAAAATGTCAGATTTAAAAGCTTGTGCCAAAAATAAACCATTAGCCTAGTCATTTCTTTTTAAGAATGAGCTTTATGTTTTGACATGAACACCCTCTATCACCCTCCTTTTCTACTACTGCCTTCTTCCCTCCTTCCCTGTCTTACCTTCCCATTACTTTTAGCAATTTGACATTTATTTTGCAGGACTTGTGCTTTGCATTTCCGTAACAAATGCATGCTAAGTGGAATAATTTAACTTTTGTATTGTCCTTGAAGCTGTTAACACTATTTAGTGTTCTAGTTTATTAATCTGGTCTTTAAGTTTTGTGTTTGAATTTATTAATGGAATGTATGTGCCTTTTGACGAAGATGACATGGTAACTACAACAAAACACTTGTTTTATTTGTTGTTAGGACTGAGTGTCTGGGCACATGGCCCATCTCCTAGCTGGGGTTTTAGGTTTTCTGGTGTCTTTGCTGTCTAGCTTAAGGCACTGAAAGGGGTCTGAGGATAGCTTGCTTCCATTAAATACCAATGCCTTATGCTTGTATGGGAAGCTAGCAGGCTCCTGCCCTTCCTTACTCAGTGGTGGCCTCTTGCTATTGAGCCCAAGTAACTAGCTGAACATTAAGAAGCCCAGAAATTCTAGCCCTCCCTGAGTTCTTATTTTCAGCTTTTTACAGAATGACAGAAATATTTCTGAAAGTAAGTACTATGTAGTAACAGTCTGGGTATAGTGTCATGGTAACCATGGTAATTGATACTTCCTAGAGAGCATTGCTTAAAAGGAAATAGGAAGAAGGTATTTTCAACATAGTTTCTTCAAAGCAATTCTCTATCCAGTGTTTCATCAAGGTTGTTGAAGTAATAAATATTTTGTCTCTAGGTAAATCAGTTCAAAATGTTGAATATATATTATCTTTCTTCTTTTAACACCTCTAGGTACTTTTTTGTCTTAAAAATATTTTGGATGTCAAAATTTTAGGACCTTTAAGACCTATTACTTTATAAAGAAACAAATTGAGGCCCCAAAGATTATTATTTATGTGAAGTTTTAAACCAGATTGGGAGCAGAGCTGAGAGTAAAGAGGTATGAGCAGTAGTCCTGTGCTGTCTTTAATGAGGGGATTGGGGGAAAAACTGTGTTGCCTAATTTTCCTACTTTGGCCATGGGACATGGTCATTCAGATTTCTCTTCAGTTATACATTATACCATTGCACCTTAGCTACTCTGCTTCCCAAAGAGAAGTTTGAGACCACCTGGGAAAAGTTGTATTTGTCCTTATGTTCCATTGTAAATATAAAATAGCCATTTTCTGTGGTATACATTTTTAATTTCTGGGGAACTGTGATTAAAGTTTTAAAAGGTGAAGATGAATACAAGTGTGAGGCAGTCTGTCACAGGGTGTTTACAGTCTATTTGTAAAGAGGCAAGACATGAAGTACTAATATTTTTTGAGTCATTCTAGAGTAGTAGGCTATATATGAAATGATCAAAAGTGATCTTAATCAATAGCATATTAAGTGAGTTAAGTTAGACTCTTAGATAGTAAGGAAGTTAACCTTGAACCTTGGTAACCACAAATCTAAAGCCTGCAATGTCAATAAGTACATACCTATCAATCACCCTAAATGTCAGTGGTCTGAATGCACCAATCAAAAGACATAGAGTCACTGAATGGATAAAAAAACAGCACCCATCTATATGCTGCCTACAAGAGACTCACTTTAAACCCAAAGATATACACAGACTAAAAGTAAAGGGATGGAAAAAGATATTTCGTGCAAATATTAGGGAGAAAAAGCAGGAGTTGCAATACTTGTATCACACAAAATAGACTTCAAAACAAAGTCACAAGGGACAAGGACATTACATAATGATAAAGGGGTCAGTTCAACAAGAGGATATAACCATTATAAATATCTATGCACCCAACAGAGGAGCACCTACATACATGAAACATACTAACAGAATTAAAAGAGGAAATAAAATGCAATGCATTCATTCTATGAGACTTCAACACACCACTCCAAAGGACAGATAAACCAGACAGGAAGTAAGGAGACAGAGGCACTGAACAACACAGAACAGATGGACCTAACAGACATGTACAGAAATCTACATCCAAAAGCAGCAGAATACACATTCTTAAGTGCACATGGAACATTTTTAAGAATAGATTATATACTAGGCCACAAAAAGAGCCTCAGTAAATTCAGAAAGACTGAAATTATACCAACCAGCTTCTCAGACCACAAAGGTATGAAACTAGAAATAAATCATGCAAAGAAAACAAAAAGTCCCACAAACACATAGAGGCTTCACAACATGCTCCTAAATAATCAATGGATCAATGACCAAATAAAAACAGATCAAGCAACATATGGAGACAAATGACAGTAATAATTCAACAATGCAAAATCTGTGGGATGCAGTGAAGGCCATGCTAAGAGGGAAGTATATTGCAATACAGGCCTACATTATGAAAGAAAAACAATCCCATAAGAACAGTCTAAACTCATAATTAATGAAACTAGAAAGAGAACAAATGAGGTCCAAAGTCAGTAGAAGGTGGGACATAATAAGGATTAGAACACAAATAAAATCGAGACGAGTAAAACAATTGAAAGAATCAATGAAAGCAAGAGCTGGTTCTTCAAGAAAATAAACAAAATAGATAAACCCCTAGCCAGACTTACCAAGAAAAAAAGAGAGCCTACACACATAAACAGTCAGAAATGAGAAAGGAAAAATCACTACAGACACCACAGAAATACAAAGAATTATTAGATAATACTATGAAAAATTGCATGCTAACAAACTGGATAACCTAGAAGAAATGGACAACTTTCTAGAAAAATGCAACCTTCCAAGGCTGACCCAGAAAGAAACAAAATTTGAGCAGACCAACTACCAACAACAAAATTGAATTGGTAATCAGAAACCTACCTAAAAACAAAACTCCTGGACCAGATGGCTTCACCGTTGAATTTCATCAAATATTTAGTGAAGACCTAATACCCACCCTCAAAGTTTTTCAAAAAGTAGAAGAGGAAATACTTCCAAACTAATTCTATGAAGCCAGCATCACTCTAATACCAAAACCAGGCAAAGACATCACAAAAAAAGAAAATTACAGGCCAATATCCCTGATGAACATAGATGTAAAAATACTCAACAAAATATTAGCAAACTGAATTCAAAAATATGTCAAAAAGATATTTACCATGATCAAGTAAGGATATATTCCAGGGATGCAAAGATGGTACAATACTAGAAAATCCATCAACTTCATCCACTACATCAAAAAGAAGGACAAAAACCACACTCCATAGATGCTGAAAAAGCATTCAACAAAATTCAGCATCCATTCATGATAAAAAAAATCTCGAAAAAATGGATATAGAGGGCAAGTACCTCAACATAATAAAGGCCATATATAACAAACCCACAGTCAACATCATACTTAACAGCAAGAAGCCAAAAACCTTTCCTTTAAGATTGGGAACAAGACAAGAATGCCTACTCCACTTTTATTCAACATAGTTCTTGATGTCCTTGCCACAGCAGTTAGACAACACAAAGAAATAAAGGGTATCCAGACTGGTAAGGGAAAAGTTAAATTGTCACTGTTTGCAGATGACACGATGTTGTACATAAAAAACCCTAAAGAATCCACTCCAAAACTACTAGATCTAATATCTGAATTCAGCGAAGTTGCAGGATAAAAAATACACAGAAATTTGTTGCATTCCTATACACTAATGATGAACTAGCAGAAAGAAAAATCAGAAAAACAATTCCATTTACAATTGCATCAAAAAGAATAAAATATCTAGGAATAAACCTAAATAAGGAAGTGAAAGACCTGTACTCTGAAAACTGCAAGGCACCCGTGAGAGAAATTAAAGAAGATACCAATACCTGGAAATACATCCCATGCTCATGGATAGGAAGAATTAATATTGTTAAAATGGCCATCCTGCCTAAAGCAATCTGCAGATTCAATGCAATTCCTATCAAAATACCAAGAGCATTCTTCAACGAACTACAGCAAATCATTTTCTAAAATTCATATGGAACCACAAAAGAGCCCGAATAGCCAAAGCAATCCTAAGAAGGAAGAATAAAGCAGAGGGGATTATGCTCCCCAACTTCAAGCTCTACTACAAAGCCACAGTAATCAAAACAATTCGGTACTGGCACAAGAACAGAACAATAGACCAATGGAACAACACAGAGAGCTCAAATATAAACCTAACCATATATGGTCAATTAATATATGATAAAGGAGCTATGGACATACATATCATGGACAACAACTTGTTGGCAAAACTGTACAGCTACATGCAAGAGAATTAGAAACTGGATTATTGTCTAACCCCATACACAAAAGTAAACTCAGAATGGATCAAAGACCTGAATATAAGTCATGAAACCATGGAACTCTTAGAAGACAACATAGGCAAAAATCTCCTGAATATAAACGTGAGCAACTTCTTCCTGAATGCATCTCCTCAAGCAAGGGAAACAAAAGCAAAAATGAGCACACAAGACTACATCAAACTAAAAAGCTCCTGTGTGGCAAAGGACACCATCAACAGAACAAAAAGGCATCCTACAGTATGGGAGAATATATTTGTAAACGACGTATCTGACAAGGGATTAACATCCAAAATATACAGAGCTCATGCACCTCAACAAACAAAAATCAAATAACCCAATTAAAAAAATGGGTGGAGGATATTCAGAGATAATTCTCCAAAGAAGAAATTCAGATGGCCAACAGATACATGAAAAGATGCTCCACATCACTAATCATCAGGGAAATGCAAATTAGAACCACAGTGGGATGCCACCTCACACCAGTTAGGATGGCCAACATCCAAAAGACAACAACAAATGCTGGTGAGGATGCGGAGAAAGGGGAACCCTCCTACACTGTTGGTGGGAATGTAAGCTAGTTCAACCATTGTGGAAAGCAATATGGAAGTTCTTCAAAAAACTAAAAATAGAAATACCATTTGACCCTGGAATCCCACTCCTAGGAATTTACCCAAAGAATACAAGTTCTCAGATTTAAAAAGACGTATGCACTCCTGTGTTTATCGCAGCAATATTTACAATAGCCAAGATATGGAAGCAGCCTAAGTGTCCATCAGTAGATGAATGGATAAAGAAGAGGTTGTATATATACACAATGGAATACTATTCAGCCATAAGAAAGAAACAAATCCTACCATTTACAACAACATGGATGGAGCTGGAGGATATTATGCTCAGTGAAATAAGCCAGGTGGAGAAAGACACGGGCCAAATGATTTCCCTCATTTGTGGAGTATAACAATGAAGCAAAACTGAAAGAACAAAACAGCAGCAGAATCACAGACTCCAAGAAGGGACTAGGGGTTACCAAAGGGGAGGGTTGTGGGAAGGCAGGTGGAGAGGGAGAGAGAAGGGGATTGAGGGTATTACTTTTAGTACACATGGTGTGGGGGGTTACAGGGAAGTCAGTGTACGACAGAGAAGGCAAATAGTGCATCTGTGGCATCTTACTACACTGATGGACAGTGACTGCAATGGGGTATAGGTGGGTACTTAATAATATGGGTGAATGTAGTAACCACATCGTTTTTCATGTGAAACATTCATAAAAGTGTCTATCAATTATACCTTAATAAAAATAAAATGTATGTACATCTTTAAAAAAAAGTGATCTTTATCGTATTTTGTCATAATCCCAGTGTAGCCTAACTGAAGACCTCTGTCGGAGCAAGTGACATGGCTGTTTAAAGAAGTCTCTTCACATTTGTCTCTTGGCTCAGTTGGAATCCTGTCTTTTTGAGTCACTGCTGACCAAGATTGCCATCTAGTGGAAGGTGAGACACTTTTGTGGTTCTTGGGTTAAAGTGAGTATGGTAAGCTGTTAAAAAAAAAAAAAAAAGTCTTGCTTGCTAGCAAATTCTTCATACTTAAATGCTTCCTAGTAATTACTAAATATTTCCATACACAAGAGTGGTTTATAGACACGGATAGGTCAAAAAATTTTAAAGCCTCAGTTTAAATCTGAGTGTAATCTGAATACAGGCACAAGGTATTTAATGAACACCATTTTCCCTTCTGCCACTAAAAGTGTAAAATAACTAATACAGCTTTGGTGGAAGAACAGGGACCAAAGGATGGGGAAACGGCTTTCTAGGTAGAGAACAGCATGAACCAAATGCATGAAGTCATACATAGGAGGAGGAACTATGAATGTGGTCAGAATCAGATCATGGCAAGACAATTTTGGGGGGTTCATGTGGATTGTCCTTCCCATTTCCTGAAAGTGAAGAGGCTAGGGTCAGGGCTTGGTCTTGTGGAGTGGAAAATACTGGGAATATGCCCTCCTAGGATTGCTCAGTAGCCAAGAGTCCTAGTGAAGCTGGGGTCAGTTTTTGTGCTTCTTTAGCTTGCTTCTCTTTTGTAGATGTTAAATTGGAGAAAGAGGGTAGAGTACTTTTGGTATGATTAAAAGATAAAAGGGGAAGGAACCAAGGATCGGAATTTGGGATATTCCCAAAGAAACGGGAATATTTTTAAGGTTCTCCGAGTCTGGGATGCAAAGACAAGGACACAGGATAGGTTAGATCATTAGGAAGTGGGGTAGGAATGAATGACAAAAGCCTCATAAGGGGTTCCCAAAGGGTAGTTTCTACAAAGAGGAAGAAAGAACCCCTGAAAGGGCTTCTTGATTTGAGGGACCAGACAGCCTTGAGGCCTATGCTCCCTTGAAGTTTATCACCCAAAGAAAACTGCTGCTGAGAGTGTCCTGAAGTGCAAGGCCTCCACTGCCACCAGTACATCTTTTGTTGCCTTTAGATCAGTTACTTCCGTGTAAGAAATGAGGAAATGGTTATTCAGGGAAGGGCCCAGCTACTTGAAACAGATTTTAACCACTGCCGCAAAATCTTTTAGTTTCAGGGTCAAAACGAAATGAAGTTCTATGGAGGCAGCAAAAAGTTAATAGGGGCAGTACGGTCATTGACCAGTTTCCAAATTAGGTAGTTTCCAATTACTTAAATATTCAACACTGTGCATTTTTGCAAATTCTAGAATGACCTTTGTTTTGGTTTTTCAAGTTGGTTGAATATAGTTATTTGAGGTATTTGTTGAATTTTTTAAATGTAGGTTCATTTATTGGAAGACTGGCAACGGAGTGACTAGGATCACAATCCAAAATTGGGGGATGTGGACTTTGGCTCAGTTTTTCAGCACAGTTGAAAAGTAAGAACATTGTCTTTCCATGGTTATGCGGTGGCAGATCTATTTGTGGGATTATATAAAGCTATTAGAAATATTTAGTGTGAATGTTAGGATGATATAATGGTAGTTGGAAAAACAAAAACCTAGCATGCCAATCTTCATAATACATGATTGCTGCTCTGTAAAGTGGAAAACATGCTCAAGAAAGATTTGTAGGAAGTAAACCAGTAACAGTGGGCCTCTGGATAGGGAAACTCCAGGCACTGCCCTTTGCCCCCAATTCTTCATACTTGTTGGGAATCACATATCCTCTTGATAAATCAGGAAAAAGTAACTTTAAACTTCTGAGGTTTTTAAGAATCAGAAACAGTTTGAGCTTGACTCAACTAGTGGTCATCCTTGCCTACTTCTTTTTTTTAATGAACATATTTTAATTTTTTTCTTAATGTAAAAGTTACAAACTTACAGAAAAGTTGGAAGTATAGCACAAATAACTTTTCCTGAATCATTTGAAAGTAAGTTGCTGATCTGAATCCTCCTCATCCTAAAGACATTAATGTATAACCACAATACAACCATCCAGAGCAAGAAATTGACATGAATACAGTATTTAACTAATATAAACATGGTATTAATTATTTCAATAACTAACATTAACACTTGTTACTGGGAATTAACATTCCCCAGACCCCTTCTAGTTTTACCCGTGTGCCAGCCAACTAACGGGCTGCATTCAGTTGTCACGTCTCTTCTGTCTTTATCAGCCAGTTCCTTGGTTTTTCTTTGACTTTCATGATGACATTTTTAACAGTTACAGGGCAGTTGTTTTCATAGAGTATTTCTCAGTTTGGGCTCACCTAGTGTTTCTTTGTGATTAAGATTCAGGATATACGTCTTGTAGGAATGGCACAGAAGTGATACTGCTTCCTTATTGCACACTCTGTCTTTGTTACTTAGGCCTGCAATCTTAGTCAACTTTCCCCATATTTAAGTCAACTTTGGTTGTTTCTGTCTCTCACTTCGGCTTATTTCTACTGCCACATTGCTATTTCAGACTCTGATTACCTACTGCAGCAACCTGTAACAGCCTTTTTCTTGCTCCAGTCTTTCCTACCCACAACCTTCTGTTAATCTTAACATATGCTGTCGTTGTCTGCTTAAAGATGTAGTAATAGAAAGTAACAGTCTTTGGTACATCCCAGTTGTTATAGAATAAAGTCCAAATTCTTTGTATGATGTTCAAGATCCTCTATACTTTGAATTTAGCTTAACCTATCTTTTTCTCTACCCTCCCGTGTACCCTTATTTAAACCATTTTGGTCCCACTAATAGAATGCTTATACTCCTGTCCCCCAAATTCTGTTCATTCTTCAGGGCCAACTGGAATGCTGTCTTTACTCCTTTGTATTAATACCATTTTTTCTTCCAAAAGTCTTATTTAACAACTTTATAATGCCACAAATTTATAATTTTGTCTCACACAGCCAGTGTTTAATGTTTGAGCAGAATGTTTT
The DNA here is from genome assembly GCF_030020395.1 of Manis pentadactyla. Classification (NCBI taxonomy): domain Eukaryota; kingdom Metazoa; phylum Chordata; class Mammalia; order Pholidota; family Manidae; genus Manis; species Manis pentadactyla. The sequence goes on from NC_080026.1 coordinate 85,127,272, forward strand.
CTTCAAAGTGTCTGCAAGTCAATCCATAGATGTATGTGCTAGAGGTTACAATTGGTGTCCAAAAATATTAAACATAGAATGAAATATCTCAGCTTTTCATTATAATTTTTACTATCTCAAGCACTTTGTTACTTGATTTTGATATTTTTGCCTCATAACTGAACTTGTAGCTACAGTGTAATTCCAATGAGTATATAAAGTTTTTATTGCTGTATTCAGTATGCCTAATAATTTTTGTTTTTGTCTCAAGTGAATTAAGTTTCTGAGTCCTATGTCTCACTACTATTCACACTTTTTTTCTGTTAGCAAACATTTTTGGTAATGCAAGGATGAAATACAATAAAATATTAGAATAATGCTATTATAGAAAGATGGAGACTTTACAAAAATATGAACTCTCAGTTAATAGGCAATATTAATTGGACTGTAACTAAAAGCTTGTTGGTCAGTTGATGTAGACAGACCGATGGCCTAGGGATTTCATCATGTAATGTGTGAAAGTATGAGTTATACCAAAGCTAAATGTAAGAAAGCTGACTAACCTTTCATTATAATTTTCCATGTAGTTGTCATCTTCCCTATTATAAGGGTATGGATTTAGAGGATACAGACTTAGGTGTTACTCCTCCTTTGCATCTTAAATAATGCTTGTTGCAAGACCTTAGAGTCAATAATTATTTGTCTGACTTGATTACTCTTTTTTTTTTTTTTTTTGTAGATAATTATTTTTTATTGAAGGGTAGTTGACGCACAGTATTACATTACATTAGTTTCAGGTGTACAACACAGTGATAAAACATTTATATACATAATTCTAGGTTCCAGCTATCACCCTACCAAGCTGTTACAATATCTTGACTATATTCCTTATGCTATACATTACATCCCAGTTACTTATTTATTTTACCATTGGAAGTCTGTCCTTTTTTTTTTTTTTTTTTGTGAGGGCATCTCTCATATTTATTGATCAAATGGTTGTTAACAACAATAAAATTCTGTATAGGGGAGTCAGTGCTCAATGCACAATCATTAATCCACCCCAAGCCTAATTTTCATCAGTCTCCAATCTTCTGAGGCATAACAAACAAGTTCTTACATAGAGAACAAATTCTTACATAATGAATAAGTTACATAGTGAACAGTACAAGGGCACTGACTTGATTACTCTTAAAATTATCTTCCCCAAGTAGAATATAAATTTCATGAAAACGGAATTTTGGCCATCTTGTTCACTTTATTCCTTCTGTTTAGAACCATGTATGGCACATAGTAGGTATACAATATATACTTGGTGAATGGTTAAATAAATAAGACTTTGGTGTCTTGAAGAGAGGCAATATAAGACTTAGTGACCTATGATTTAGTCCATTACTATTTTTTCTTTTTTTCTTCTCAAATGTACATCACAGTGGTTCAACAGTCCCCCTCCTTCTACCCCCAGCCCTGGCCCACTCCTCTCCCCCTTGGTAGCCACTAGTCACTTCTCAGTGTCTATAGTCTAATGCTATTTTGTTCCTTCTGTTTTGCTTTGTTTTTATATTTCACAAAAAAGTGAAATCATATGATATTGGTCTTTCTCTGCCTGGCTTACTTCACTGAGCATAATATCCTATAGATCCATCCATGTTGTTGCATTGGCAGGATTTCTTTTCTTTTTATGGCTGAGTAATATTCCATTGTGTATATGTGACACATCTTCTTTATCCTTTCATCCTTTGATGGACACCGTCCTTGCCTACATTTTAAATAAGCCCTCTTCCCCAAAGTTCAGTTAACAGTAGTGGCTCCCAGCCACCACAGAAAATGCTTTAAACACCAGGGCAACACTGGGTGACCATATGAGAAGTAAATAGATGACTTGAAAAATTGGACAAACTGCTAATGGTTGGGAAAATGTGAATGGAATATTTACAACAAAATGTGTACTCCTAACTCAGGTTTCATACATATGGTGGACCAATATGTCCTATAGAGTTCTCCAAAAGTTCCACTGACCAGGTGTGAGCAGCACCTGGTGGAGATGTACATTTCTTTTAGAACACATAGTCATTAGTTACTGGGTTCAATCTAATTGGCCTTAACTGCTACTTTTATTTCTCCCCGGTAGGGAATGTGAGATGATGGGTCAAGTCATCCACCAAGAGATGGACCACCAAGAGATGTGCCAATTTTTTAATGAGCTGGAATTGTTTCTGAAAGTCTATGACTTGATTGGTTTGAAGTTTTGATTCAAGAATCTTTTGTCTACAGTCAATACAGCTATGTTTTGAAAATGCAAGTTTGTCCCAACATGATCAATGTATAGGGAGCAATTTGAACATACTGTGAATTTTGTGTTTGCTTAATGGGCAATTTTGTCTGCAAGAAAAACTTAAATGAATGCAGAAAGCAGTACCATCTGAATCTTCATGGCATTGCTGCATATCCACATGCATCCACATCTGGTGTGACAACCTTCCCTACAATTTCAGGTAAGGCTCCTTCCACCACTTAACAATATCTAAGTCACAGGCAGTAACCCTTCTGACACCCACTTCAAAAGCAAACAAACTTCTGGTCTTCTTTAAGGTAAAGTGCCATCTTTTTTCTTAAACATTTAACATACGTAAAATGACTACTGTTCCATTTTTACTGTGTTACTGATAAAGTTTTTGAATGTTATGCCCAGACCCTATTTCCCCCCCACCCCGTACATCCTGTGATTTTTATTGGACTTTGCATATTGCAGTGATTTTTAGGAACTGACTGAACTGGGATTTGATTTCCTTTCTCAAGAGGTTATTGACTGGCCTTTTCCTTTTATGTCTGGAAAACGTTTGCTAACAAAATTAAGTTTCTTGTTCTATGTAATGTTTTTGCAAAATGAGAAAATTATAGTTACTTGAAAATTTTGGTGAAGAGTTCCCCTATGTGCTACATACAGTTACATTTCCACAGAACTAGGGAGCAAAATATATTAGATTGGTTAAAATTTCAGTTGACTTAAGAAAAGTACTTCAACTATCACAGTGTCTGTAGATGTTGGATATGAAAATACTTTGTACTTGTAACTATAGTATATGGGGGAGATGAGACTATACCTGCTTGCCTATGACATATCTTAGAAATTGTCTTTTGAATTATATCCTTGACAGACATTTGTCTACTGACATTCATCTCTTATAATAAAAGTCTCAGAATCAGCTCCTGCCCCTCTGCTCCCCTAGAAGAGTTGAATGAATGCCTTTGTAAGTTTTTTTTATTGACGTATCATGATATACAATCTTACATTGGTTTCAAGTGTACAGCACAGTAGTTCAACAGTTACCCATATTATTAAATCCTCACCCCCACTAGTGCAGTTACTATCTGTCAACATAGGAAGATGTTAAAGAATCATTGGCCAAATTCTCCATGCTGTACTACCATCCCTGTGACCAACTTATATCATGACTGACAGTTTTTGTGCCTCCTTTATCACCCTCAACCTCCCCACCCATCTACCTCAAACCCTCCCCTTGGTAACCACCAGTCACTTCTCAGTGTCTATGAGTCTAATGCTAGTTTGTTCATTTTGTTTTGCTTTGTTTTTCTATTCCACAATCAGTGAAATGATACAGTATTTGTCTTTCTTCACCTGGCTTATTTAACTGAGCATAATAAATTCTAGGTCCATCTGTTTGTCACAAATGGCAGAATTTCTTTCTTTTTATGGCTGAATAATATTCCATTGTGTATATGTACCACATCTTCTTTATCCATTCATCTATTGATGGACCCTTAAGTTGCTTCCATATCTTGGCTATTGTAAATAATGCAGCAATACACATAGGGGTGCATGGATCTTTTCTAATCCGGGATGTTTTTTTCTTAAGGTAAACTCCTAGAAGTGGAATTACTGCATTGTATGGTATTTCTGTTTTTAGTTTTTTGAGGACCCTCCATACTGCTTTCCACAGTGGCAGCACCAATTTACATTTCCATCAACAATGTAGGAGAGTTCCCTTTTCTCCACGTCTTTGTCAACACTTGTCATTTCTTGTCAGTTGGATAGTGGCCATTCTAACTGGTGTGAGGTGATACCTTGTCATTTTGATGTGCATTTCCCTAATGATTAACAATGTGGAGCATCTTTTCATGTGCCTGTTGGCCATCTGAATTTCTTCTTTGGAGAAATGTCTGTTCAGGTCCTCTACCCATTCTTTAATCAGGTTAATTATTTTTTTTGGTGTTGAGGCATATGAATTTTTTGTATATTTTGGATGTTAAGCCCTTATTGGCTAAATCATTTATGAATATACTCTCCCATACTGTAGATTGCCTGTTGTTTTGATGATGGTGTCCTTTGCTGTATGGAAGCATTTTAGTTTGATATACTCCCATTTGTTCATTTTTTATTTTGTTTCCCTTGCCCAAGGTTATGTGTCCAGGAAAAAACGACTCAGTCTTATGTTCAAGGGATTTTTGGCTTTGTTTTCTTCTAAGAGTTTATGATTTCATGTTTTACATGCAGTCCTTTGAACCATTTCTAGTTTTGTGTATGGAGTGAGAGAGTAATCTGGTTCCATTCTCTTGCATGTAGCTGTCCAGTTTTCCCAACACCAGTTATTGAAGAGACTGTCTTTTCCCCATTGTCTATTCATTGATAAAGGAGTGGCTCCTTTATCATATATTAATTGACCATATATAAATGACTTTATATCTGGGCTCTCTATTCTGTTCTAGTGACCTACAGGTCTGTTCTTGCACAAAGAAGCTTTTTTTAGTTTGATATAGTCCCATTTGTTCATTTTTGATTTTCTTTCCCTTGTCTGAGGAGATGTATTCAGGAAAAACTGTTCATGTTTATGTTCAAAAGATTTTTGCATATGCTTTCTTCTAAGAGTTTAATTGTCTCATGCCTTACGTTTAGGTCTTTACTGTATTTTGAGTTTACTTTTGTGTATGGAGAGAGTAATCCAGTTTCATTCTCTTGTATGTAGCTGTCCAGTTTTCCCAGCACCAGTTATGGAAGAGAAAATCTTTGCTCCATGGTATACACATGACTCTTTTATCTTATACTAATTAACCATATATGTGTGGGTTTATATCTAGGCGCTCTATTCTATTCCATTGATCTATGGGTCTATTTTTGTCCCAGTACCATACTGTTTTGATTACTGTAGCTTTGTAGTATGGCTTGAAGTCAGGAAATGTAATCCCCCCCAGCTTTGTTCTTCTTTTTCAGGGTTGCTTTGCCTATTTGGGTTTTTTTATGATTCCATGTCAAGTTTAGGATTATTTGCTTTAGTTCATTGAAAAATGCCATTCATATTTGGATAGGGATTGCATCTAATTTGCCAATTGCATTGGGCAGGATGGCCATTTTGACAATATTAGTTCTTCCTTTCCATGAGCATGGGATGAATTTCCATTTATTAGTGTCCTCTTTAATTTATCTTAAGAGTGTCTTGTAGTTTTCAGGGTATAGGTCTTTCACTTCCTTATTTAGATTTATTCCTAGGTATTTTGTTCTTTTAAATGCAAATGTGAATGTAAATGTTTTCCTTATTTCCCTTTCTGCTAGTTCATCATTAGTGTATAGGAATACAACAGATTTCTGTGTATTAATTTTGTATCCTATAATTTTGCTGAATTCAGATATATATGATCTAGTGGTTTTGAAGTGGATTCTAGAGGGTTTTTTATATACAATATCATTTCATCTGCAAACAGGGACAATTTAACTTTTTTCTTATTAATCTAGATGCATTCTATTTCTCTGTGTTGTCTGATTGCCATGACTAGGACCTCCAGAACAATGTTGAATAAAAGCAGGGTGGGTGGGCAGTTTGTCTTGTTCCTGATCCTAAAGGAAAGGCATTCAGCTTCTTGCTGTCAAGTATGGTGTTGGTTGTGGGTTTATCATTTATGGCCTTTATTATGTTGAGGTGCTTGCCCTCTAGGCCCATTTTGTTGAGAGTTTTTATCATGAATGGATGTTGAATTTTGTTGAACGCTTTTTCAGCACCTATGGAGATGATCATGTGGTTTTTGTCCTTCTTTTCGTTGATGTGGTGGATGATGTTGATAGATTTTCAAATGTTGTACCATCCTTGCATCCCTGGACTAAGTCCTACTTGATCATGATGGATGATCTTTTTGATGTATTTTTGAATTCGGTTTGCTAATATTCTGGTGAGTATTTTTGCATCTATGTTCATCAGGGATATTGGTCTGTAATTTTCTTTTTTTGTGGTGTGTTTGCCAGGTTTTAGTATTAGAGTAATGCTGGCTTCGTAGAATCAGTTTGGAAGCATTCCCTCCTCTTCCACTTTTTGGAAAACTTTAAGGAGGATGGATATTAGGTCTTCACTAAATGTTTGAGAAAATTCAGCTTGAAGCAGTCGGGTCCAGGGCAACAAAAACTACTTAGGTAGTTTTTTGATTATCAGCTCAATTTTGTTGCTGGTAATTTGGTGTGTTCAGATTTTCTATTTCTTCCTGGGTCAGCCTTGGAAGGTTGTATGTTTCTAGAAAGTTGTTCATTTCTTCTAGGTTATCCAGTTTGTTAGCAAATGATTTTTTATAGTATTATCTAATAATTCTTTGTATTTCTGTGGTGTCTGTAGTGATTTTTCCTTTGTCATTTCTGATTCTGTTTATGTGTGTAGACTCTCTGGCAAGGGTTTATCTATTTTGTTTTTCTCAAAGAATCAGCTCCTGCTTTCATTGATTCTTTCTATTCTTTAATTCTTCTCAATTTTATTTATTTCTGCTCTAATCTGTATTATGTCCCTCCTTCTACTGACTTTGGGCATCATTTATTCTTCTTTTTCTAGTTTTATTAATTGTGAGTTTAGACTGTTCTCATGGGATTGTTCTTCTTTCATGATGTAGGCCTGTATTGAAATATATTTCCCTCATAGCATGGCCTTTGCTGTGTCCCACAGATTTTGCAGTGTTGAGTTATTGTTTCATTTGTCTCCATGTATTGCTTGATCTCTGTTTTTATTTGGTCATTGATCCAATTGATTATTTAGGAGCATGTTGTTAAGCCTCCATGTATTTGTAGGCTTTTCCATTTTCTTTGCATAATTTATTTCTAGTTTCATACCTTTGTGGTCTGAGAAGCTTGTTGGTACAATTTCAACCCTTTTGAATTTACTGAGGCTCTTTTTGTGGCCTAGTATATGATCTATTCTTTTTTTTTTTTTTTTTTTTATTGAAGGGTAGTTGACAACAGCATTGCATTACATTAGTTTCAGGTGTACAACACAGCGACTCAACATTTATATACATGATATTTCTAGGTACCAGGTATCACCATACCAAGTTGTTACAATATTTTGACTATATTCCTTATGCTATACATTACATCCCGGTTACTTATTTATTTTACAATTGGAAGTGTGTTTATATATATATATATATATATTGTGAGGGCATCTCTCATATTTATTGATCAAATAGTTGTTAACCACAACAAATCTCTGTATAGGGGGGTCAATACTCATTGCACAATCATTAATCCACCCCAAGCCCAATTTTCGTCAGTCTCCAATCTTCTGATGCATAACGAACAAATTCTTACATAGTGAATAAGTTACATGGTGAACAGTGCAAGGGCAGTCATCACAGAAGCTTTCGGTTTTGTTCATGCATTATGAACTATACACAGTCAGTTCAAATATGAATATTCATTTGATTTTTAAACCTGATTTATATGTGGATACCACATTTCTCTATTATTATTATTTTTAATAAAATGCTGAAGTGGTAGGTAGATACGAGATAAAGGTAGAAAACATAGTTTAGTGTTGTAAGAGAGCAAATGTAGATGATCAGTGTGTGCCTGTAGACTATGTGTTAATCCACGCTAGACGAGGGCAATAAACATCCATGTATGCAGAAGATTTCTCTCAGAACATGAGGGGGGAGGTTCTAAGCCTCACCTCTGCTGCTCCCCATTTTCTCACCAGATGGCCCCCTGCGACTGTGCCTGTCTTAGGTTGTTCCTCCCTTGAGGAATCTTACCCGTCTCTGGCTAACCAGTCGTCTTCCGGGGCCATACAGGGAAATGTTAAGTTGGTAAGTGAGAGAGAAGCCTTATCGTTTGAAAAGGTTAGCTTTTTACTTCTTTGCATATTTATGCCCTGTGGCTTCTATGCCCAGCATTTGTCTTGAGGTGTCTTTACCACTTGGAAGAATTATGATACTCGGTAAATTCGACATGTGGCACGAGTTCTATTTAAAGGTTGTGATTAGGTAGGAAGAAGAAAAGCTACAGAAGTAGCAGGCAGAAGAAAACCTGGGAAGATTGATTATTTCTTTGACATATCTTCTTGTAGAGTAACTTCAGCATGGATAGGTTTTAAATGACTAATTAAATTGTGCACACACATTAACATAATAGGAATATAGTTACCTAACCAAAGCATACCTGTAATTACCAGCCATCTCCAGTGAAACCAAGAAAACCAGTTAGGCACCTTAGGCATTTGTGAAAACTTATCTATGATATGGTGGATATTATCCGACTGAACTTAAACAGTCTGAGAGAATTCAGATAAACTAGAACACCCCATTCCTGGGGACTGTTCATATCCCATATGTTCTTTTAACGATAAATAGTCTGTGGTTGTAAGATTTTGGAGTGCTACAATTTGCACTTCTCCTAATTCTTGGTTGAGTTCCAACAGTATAGATCCAGTCCAATTTTTGTTTTACTGCATGCACAGGCCAGCTTAGATATCTCCTTATGATCTATTCTTGAAAATGTTCCATGTGCACTTGAGAAGAATGTGTATCCTGCTGCTTTTGGGTGTAGAGTTCTGTAGATGTCTGTTAGGTCCATCTGTTCTAATGTGTTGTTCAGTGCCTCTGTCTCCTTACTTATTTTATGTCTGGTTGATCTGTCCTTCAGAGTGAGTGGTGTGTTGAAGTCTTCCAAAATGAATGTATTGCATTCTATTTTCCCCTTTAATTCCGTTAGTATTTGTATCACATATGTAGGTGCTCCTGTGTTGGGTGCATAGGTATTTATAGTGGTTATATCCTCTTGTTTTACTGATCCCTTTATCATTATGTAATGTGCTTTTTTGTCACTTGTGACTTTCTTTGTACTGAAGTCTATTTTGTCCGATACAAGTACTGCAACTCCTGCTTTTTTCTCCCTATTAATTCCATGAAATATCTCTTTCCGTCCCTTCACTTTTAGTCTGTGTATGTCTTCGGGTTTGAAGTGAGTCTCTTGCAGGCAGCATATAGATGGGTCTTGTTTTTTTATCCATTCAGTGACTCTATGTCTTTTGATTGGTGCATTCAGACCATTGACATTTAGGGTGATTATTGATAGGTATGTACTTACTGCCATTGCAGGCTTTAGATTCATGGTTACCAAAGGTTCAAGGGTAACTTCCTTACTCTCTAACAGTCTAAATTAACTCATTTATTATGCTATTGCAAACACAGTCTAAAGGTTCTTTTTCTTTTTTCCTCCTGAATTATTTACATATTAGGTATCATATTCTATTGTCTTTGCTTATCCCTTGACTGACTTTGTGGGTAGTTGATTTGATTTTGCATCTGTTTAGTAATTAATTGTTCTACTTTCGTTACTGTGGTTTTATTTCCTCTGGTGACAGCTATTTACCCTTAGGAACACTTCCATCAATAGCAGTCCCTCCAAAATACACTGTACATGTGGTTTGTGGGATGGAAGTTTTCTCAGCTTTTGCTTATCTTGAAACTGTCTAATCCCTCCTTCAAATTTAAAACATAATCTTGCTGGGTAGAGTATTCTTGGTTCCAGGCCCTTCTGCTTCATTGCATTGAATATATCATGCCACTCCCTTCCAGCCTGTAAGGTTTCTGTTGAGAAGTCTGATATTAGCCTGATGGATTTTCCTTCATATGTGATCTTTTTTCTCTCTCTGGCTGCTTTTAATAGTCTGTCCTTGTCTTTGATCTTTGCCATTTTATTTATAATATGTCTTGGTGTTGTCTTCCTTGGGTCCCTTGTGTTGGGAGATCTGTGCACCTCCATGGCCTGAGAGACTATTTCTTTCCCCATATTGTGGAAGTTTTCAGCAATTACCTCCTCAAAAACACTTTCTATCCCTTTTTTCTCTCTCTCTACTTCTTCTGGTGCCCCTATAGTGTGAATATTGTTCCATTTGGATTGTTCACACAGTTCTCAATATTCTTTCATTCCTAGATATACTTTTTTCTCACTGTGCCTCAGTTTCTTTGTATTCCTCTTCTCTAATGTTTTTTCCATTTACCGTCTCCTCCCTTATATCTTATGTACTTTTAAATCCCTCCATTGTGTTTTTTATTTCAGATATTGCATTCCTTACTGATTGAATCTCTGTCTGCAATTCTTCCCTGAGTTATTGAATATTTTTCTTCACCTCCATGAGCATGTTTATGATTTTTACTTTGAAATCTCTTTCAGGAAGACTGATGAGTTCAGTTTCACTTGGCCCTTTTTCTGGTGTTTGTGGGAGTTTGGTTTGACGTAGGTTCCTTTGACATTTCACATTTGCATGTGGTGTTCTCTAGTGCTGAGAAGCTCTATTCTCTGGAGCTGCTCAGCCCCTGGAGCAATGTTGGGAGTCGAAGAGGAGCAGTGCTGGTGTCTGGGAATAGGAAAGAACTGTTTCCTGCTTCCTGGCTGTTGTGCCTATCTGCAATGCCAGAACCAGTGGGCCGAGTACTCAGGCGTAAGCCTCTGTGCTTTGAGTTTGTAGCTGTCATTAGCACGGCCTCTTTCTGGCTGTCCTGACACCAAGGCAGGGGCTGCCAGTTTGCAAGCCGGTATGGGCCGGCAGGGAGGATGTGCAGAAGGCTGTGTATCACAGTGGGGGTTCTTGGAGCTGGTATCCAGCCAGGGGGATGGAGCACCTGAAGCTCCTGAAAGTTCCCAACCTGCTGGGCAGAGCGCACCCAGAGAATTTTGTTCACCTGTCCTTTCTCCCAAACAGTAAGCTCTGTGCAATCTTTGCCCCTTTAGCAGCTCGCTCACTGTTAGGAAGTCTCTCAGACTGCCCGCCTTTCTTTTGTCCCAGAGCAGTGGGTTGTGGATCTCTGTTTTCCGCAAGCAGCTGGAATCTCCATCTCTCCAGATCTTCCACCTGTCTTAGCTTTCCAACCCCACTAATCCCCAGAGCACCATGCAATGTAGGTTCGTGCTCCCACAGCAGATCTCCAGGGCAAGGTGTTCAGCAGTCCCAGGCCTCCACCTATTCCCTGCTCTGTTTCTCTTACTCCTGACGGTGAGCTGGGGTGGGGGAAGGGCTTGGGTCCCACTGGGCCACAGCTTTGGTATGTTACCCTGTTCCATGAGGTCTGCTCTTTTCTCCAGGTGTGTGCAGTCTGGTGCTGTCCTATTTCCAGTTGCTCTTTCAGTATTAGTTGTATTAATTGTATTTTCATATGTATGTGGTTTTGGGAGGAGACCTCTGTCTCACCTCTCATGCCACCATCATTTATTTATGTCTTTGACTTTAATTTCTGTCATGAGCATTTTAGAGTTTTCAGAGTACAGGTCTTTCACCTCCTTGGTTTGGTTTATTCCTAGGTATTTAATTTTTTTTTAATGCAATTGTAACCGGAATTGTTTTCCTGATTTCTCTTCCTGCTAGTTTGATGTTAGTGTTTATGAATGCAATAGATTTCTGTGTATTATATTATGTAACTTCTCTGACTCCATTTATTAGTTCTAATAATTTTTTTGTTTTAATCTTTAGGGGTTTCTATATAAAATATGTCATCTGAAAATAGTGACAACTTAAATTCTTCCTTTCCAATTTGGATGCCTTTTATCTTTTTATGTTGTCTGAGGGCTATGGCTAGGACCTCCAATACTTTGTTGAATGAAAATGGTGATAGTGGACATCCTTGTCTTGTTCCTGATCTTGGAGCAAAAGCTTTCAGCTTTTTGCTATTAAGTATGATGTTAGCTGTTGGTCTGTCATATATGGCCTTTATTATGTTGAGGTACAAACCCTCTATATACATTTTGAGTTTTTAACATGAATGGATGTTGAATTTTGTCAAGTGCTTTTTCAGCATCTATTGAGATGATCACGTGGTTTTTGCCCTTTTTCTAAATGTGGTGTATCATGTTGACTGATTAATAAATATTATACCATCCTTGCATCCCTGGACTAAATCCCATTTGGTCATGATGGATGATTGTTTTGATGTATTTTTTAATTCAGTTTGCTAATATTTTGTCAAGGATTTTTGCATTTATATTCATCAGGGATATTGGTCTAAAATTTTCTTTTTTTGTAGTATCTTTGCCTGGTTTTGGTATTTGAGTGATGCTGGCCTCATAGAATGAGTTTGTAAGTATTCCCTCCTTTTCTACTTTTTGGAATACTTTAAGAAGGATGGGTATTAGCTTTTAATGTTTGGTAGAATTCAATTGTGAAGCCATCTGGTGCTTAAGTTTTGTTGGAAGTTTTTTGTTTAACTGGTCAATTTCATTGCTGGTGATTGATCTGTTCAGATTTTTAGTTTTGTTCCTGGGTCAATATTGAAAGGTTGTACTTTTCTAGGAATTTGTCTATTTCTTCTAGGTTTATTGGATATAATTTTCCATAGAATTCTCTCATTTTTTTTGTATTTCTGTGGTATCAATTGTAGTATTCCTTTTTCATTTCTGGCTTTGTTTATTTGTATGCTCTTTTTTTTTTTAAGTCTGGCTATGGGTTGTCTGTTTTGTTTATCTTCTCAAAGAACCAGCTCTTGCTTTTGTTGATTTTCTTTTCTATTGTTTTTTTCTCTGTTTATTTCTGCTCTGATATTTATTACGTCCCTCCTACTTCAGGTTTCATTTGTTCTTCATTTTCTAATGTGCATTTAGATTGCTTAGTTGGGATTGTTCTTGTTTCTCCAGGCATTGCCATGTACATCCTTAGAACTGCTTTTGTGATATCCCACAAATTTTGGACTGTTCTGCTTTTGTTTTCACTTGTCTCCATGTATTGCTTGATTTCTGTTTTGATTTGTTTATTGATCCATTAATTATTTAGAAGCTTGTTATTTAGCCTCCATGTGTTTGTGGGCTTTTTTGATTTCTTTGTGTAATGTATTTCTAGTTTCATTCCATTGTAGTCTGAGAAGTTGCTTGACACAGTTTCAGTCTTTTTGAATCTATTGAGGCTGTTTTTGTGGCCTTGTATGTGACCTGTTCTGGAGAACATTCCATACACACTTGAGAAAAATGTGTATTCTGCTGCTTTTGGGTGGAATGTTCTGTAGATCTTTGATCAAAGTCCATTTGATCTAATGTGGTGTTCAATGCCTCTGTTTCCTTATTTATTTTTTCTCTGCTCTATTGATGCAAGTAGTGTGTTAAAGTCCCCTAATATGTACGAGTTGCAGTCTATTTCCCTCTGTAGTTCTGTTAGTATTAGTTCTACATATAGGTGCTCCTCTGTTGGGTGCACAGATGTTTAAAATTGATATATCCTCTTGTTGGATTGGTTCCTTTATCATTATGTAATGTCTTTCTTTGTCTCTTGTTACATTATTTGTTTTGAAGTTCATTTTATCTGATACAAGCACTGAAACTCCTGCTTTTTTCTCCATATTATTTGCATGGATAATCTTTTTCCATCTGTTCATTTTCAGTCTGTATATGTCTTTAGGTTTGAACTGAGTCTCTTGTAGGCAGCATATAGATGAGCAATAGATGGGTCTTGTTTCTTTATCTCTTCTGCCACCCTTGTCTTTTGATTGGTGCATTCAGTCCATTTACATTTAAGGCAGTTATTGATAGGCATATACTTATTGCCATCTTATTATGTCCTGGTTGTTTTGTGGCTCCTCTTGTTCCTTTTATCCTCCTTTATACTCTTCTCTTGTTATTTGATGGTTTTCCTTAGTGATGTGATTGGATTTAAAAAAAATTTTTTGTGTATCTATTATAGGCTTTAAGTTTGTGGTTACCATAAGGTTCATGGATAGTTTCCTAAGCATATAACAGCTTATATTAAGCTGATGTCTACTCTATTTCAAACACAATCTAAAAGTACTTTTTTATTCTTCTTTCTCCTCCACACTTTATGTATTAGATGTCATATTCTGCACTTTTTGTGTACCTTAGCTGATTTTGTGTATATTTGATTGTACTTTTGTTTCTATTTCATACTTGCTTGGTAAGTCACTGGTCTACTACCTTTACTGTGTGTTAATTTTCAGTCGTGAAAACTAGGCTAAAGAAAATTTCCATCTATAGAAGTCCATTTAACATATCCTGTGATTTCAGTTTAGCAGTGATGAATTCCTTCAATCTTTGTTTATCTGGGAAATTTTCAATCTCTCCTTCAAATTTGAATGATAATCTTGCTGGGTAGAGGATTCATGGTTGGTGGTCCTCTGTTTCAATACATTAAATATTTCTTGCCACCCTCTTCTGGCCTGTAATTTTTGCTGAGATATCTGCTGATAGCGTGAGGGGGTTTCTCTTTATAAGTAATCTTTTCTCTCTCTCTGACTGCTTTCAGTACCCTCTCCTTATCCTTAAATCATTGTCATTTTAATTATTGTGTGCCTTGGTATTGTCTTCCTTGGATTCCTTTTGTGAGGATCTCTCTGGGCTTCCATGACCTGGGTGTCTATTTCTTGCCCGAGATTGGGGAAGTTGTCAACAGTTATTTCCTCAAAGGGACTTTCTATCCTTTTGTCCCTCTTCTTCTGGTATCCCTATTATGTGAATATTGTTTTGTTGGATTGGTCACACACCTCTCTTAGCATTCTTTCATACCTAGAGATCCTTTTTTCTCTCTGTTCCTCAGCTTCACTGTGTTCCTGTTCTCTAATTTCCATCTCATTGTTTTTCTCCTCTACTTGCAGCAATCTGTTTTTCATTACCTCCATTGTATATTTAATTTCAGATGCTGTATTGTTCAGCGCTGAGTGGCTATTTTTAAACTTTTTGTTGAAATCCTTCCTGAGATCATCTTTTCTGTAGATCAGTGAGCATATTTATGACTATTGCTTTGAAATCTTTATCAAGAAGATTGGTGATTTGTTTCATTTAGCCCTCTTTCTCGTATCTTATCCTGTAGTTTTGTTGTGAACATGTTCCTCTGCTTGCTTCCTCATTTTGTCAGGGTTTCTGTGCTTCTTCTTTTGTATTAGATGGATCCGCTATGTCTCCTGGTCTAGAGAGTAATGGTTTATGAAGGTGTCCTGTGGTGCCCAGGAGCTCAGGACTCTTTCCTCTCCAGTGCCTTTGCAGTGAACCCAATTTGCTGTTGGTCTATGGGCAGGGCTGCTGTTCTGTCTCTATTGGCAGTGTCTGTCTCAGTCTACCATGCATAGCAGTTTGCCTCAGCTGGGCCTTTGTGAACAAGCAGCAGTGCTTCTGCTGGGATAGTCATTGGTGGGGCTGCCCACTACCTGCCCAGCAGGTATGGGAATGGTGGTGGGGAGTGGTTGCTGGGCCAATGGGGTCGGTGTGGTGGGCAGAGTGGGTGTAAAGCAGTGGTGGGGGTATTAGCAGTGGTGGGACATAGCACTGCACTGGGCCACAAGCAAGAAGGGAGCACCAGGAACTGGCTCCTGCAGGTGCCTAATTGGGCTGACAAAGCTGGGAAAGCCTCTCTCTGCCTGTCAGGAAGCAAAGTCTGAAGCTGCTCTGTGTGCAAGTGTGAGGAAGGCACCTGGAGTTGAGCTGCCAGTGAGAGGGATGGAGCATTTGGGGCTTCCAAGAGTGGCCAAGGGAGGGCTGGGAGGTATCATCCACCTGTCCTTTCTGATGTGTAGAGATCTCCCTCCAATCCCCGGCCCTCTGGCTCCCTTCATACTGCTGGTAAATCTTTCATGCTGCTGTCTGTTTTGGGTCTCAGTGGGACCCCCTGAGCATGCCTGTCCTCTACAAGTGGCTGGAGTATCGCCTCCCAGAGTGTTCCAGCTGTCCCTGGTGTCCAGCCCCGCTAATCACCAGAACCCAGTACAGGGTGGATTCTTGTTCCCAGAGCAGATCTCCAGGGCCAGGTGTGCAGAGTTCCTGGGCACCTATCTCCTCTCCACTGTTCTTCCTCCCACCTGTGGGCTGGGATGGAGGAAGGCCTTGGGTCCCATTCAGTCACGGCTCTGCCACTTTACCCTTCTCTCTGTGGTCTTCTCTTCTTCCCCAGGTGTAGGTGGTTTGTTCTCCCATCTTGGGGTTGTTTTCAGTGTTAGTTGTATTTGCTGTACCTGTAGTTGCTTCCATGTTGTGTGAGAGGTGTTCTCTGCCTTATCTTCCTACTCAGTCTCTTTCTCCCCCATAAGTTACCTTTAAAGTGTGTTGGAAGTCTCTACTGTGTTTATGGTAAAGGGCTGGAAGGCAATTTAAGTAATAACACATTTGCTGTCCCATTTTTTCTCTTCTTGAAGGGTTTAGCTAATACTGACCCCTCTGTGGCCTTCTCTTACTCCAGACAGACCATTTTCATGTGCTTTGTATGTAGTACTTGTTACACAGTACTTAGCATTAATGGCAACAATCCTGAGGTTCCTGAGGGGGAGTACATTCTATTACCAGTGCCAAATGTTTAACAGATGTCAAGTGAATTGTAAAAGACAGACATCCTACCATGATATCCCCATATTGTAATTCTCAAGGAACATGTGGCTGGGGGCAGTAATCCCTGAATCCCCTTTATTTTGTATCTCCGTTTATTAAATCTGTGTGTTCTACTTTGATTTTGTGTTTTGTGTTCTGCAACAGCTTGACAGGATCTGTCAGTGTTACCATCCTCACTGGATGGCAGAGTAGTATACTGGCTTTCCTTGGGAAAGGAGTCAGTCCTTCATTTTGCACTTTATTTCTACTTGTCCCTGACCCAGTACCCATCTTTCACCCTCTGTCAAATCTGGGGCCAAAGCGTAGGAGGCAGGAAAGCAGTATTGGACTCATTTGTCCTCACATGTACCTCCTCTCAAAATGGGAGTCTAGCTCTGATACACACATGCAATACACATACCTTCTGCTCCCCTGGGCTGAGTTCTTTTCCAGAAAAGACAGGCAGTCTTCCAGTCTTAGCTGCAGCTGGTTGGCTCATTTACAGAGAACTGACTGAACAGCTTGTCAGCTGTGAAAAATCTCCCTATTCAAGAAAGGGAACTCACTTTGTATGCACCCAGTGACCCAGAGCTTGCCAACATTTCATGTTTGTTTGAAAGTCATTTTGCTTTCATTAGAAGAGCCAGACTGATTACTCTTGAGAGCCCAAGTAGTTTATATAATACAGTTCTATACCTTCCAAATGGTTTCAAGGTACAATTATTGAGATAAATCTATTATGTAACCAGGTATGTCATAACTTGCAGTGAGAAAAAGTCTTGAGTCTGAATCTTGGTGACAGGCCTGCTGGCATATAGCTTTGAATCTTGGTCATTTTCTGCACCCGGATTCATAATGCATATTATACTGAATAGCTATAGAATGTAAATTAAAACATTTTTTTTCCTCTCCGATGGGTGACAATTCTGATCTGGTCTAGGAAGGCGTCTTTGACAGGTTGGCATCTAGAAACAGAGCATGCAGAACCTACAATGTATAGTATGTGTACACACACAGAGCAAGCAGATATGTGATCACATATTTCTCCTGAAGCTCACTCACCTGTCATTAAATCCACACACCATCTACAAAGGGAAGTAACAGGAAACTAGACAATAATTTGCTGGGTGTCACAATTCCAGAATGCATGGCTAAAATAAATGATCTGGGTATGTAATTCATTAATCAGAAAGGAGTTCAAATTCAGGTCCAAATTACACTAAGATAGGAGGGACCTAAGTATTCAACAAAAGTTTCCCTTTATAAAGTCTCCTTAAAGTCTTTCAAATTATTGTACACATTTAATACTGTCACTGTCTGGAGGAAGTGTTTTCATACGTGAAGAGCATCTGGATCAACCAAAAGGATGGAGAGAACAAGGTAAATGGTCAGAGGAATCACTCCATCAAGGATATGACAAACCCCCAGCCTTCTAAAAAGCCAACAAATGTCTTTAATGATGTAACTATTATGGTCCTTTCTCTACACCCCACTTTATGAAGAATTGGGTCACTAGCATGTAATTCAGATGGTGGATGGATACTTTCATAAAGGAAGTGTGCTTTGAAAGAAACCACATTGCTGGGCTTGATGTGACTTTGGCGTCAGCTGTTCTGTGGGGGCTACAGTATGGTTAGAAGGTGGCCAAGCAACAGCAAGAGAAGCAGAAAGCTTTTGGAGGAAAATCATCAGAGACTTGGCAGACTTCAGGGGACCAGCATGATGGTCTAGTGCAGAATTAGTATCTGGGGCTTGAAAGTAATGTCTTATCAAAATTAAATCAGATGGGACATGAAAGCATTAAGCAAAAGACACTATTTAAATGAGCTGAGGCATGTTTTGACAAGTGGCATTAAAAAGTCAAAGATTCACATGATCACTTATTATTCTTCAGCCTAATTTTTTAAAATTAAAGTATCATTGATACACAATCTTATGACGATTTCACATGAGCAACACTGTGGTTTCAATATTCACCCATATTATCAAGCTCCCCCCACCAAACCCCATTGCAGTCACTGTCCATCAGCATAGTAAGATACCGTTAAGCCTATTTTTTCCCCCTAGCTATTAACTCTGTGCCAGGCGCAGCACTAATGTGAAATATAATTGCTCACATTCCTTGCCTGGAGTGCAGGGTGGCCTACATGGAGCCTAAAAGATGGTGGTAATAAGCAACAGGATGAAACTTACGAGGTCACAACCTTGGCTACCATTTTTTTTATTTTAAGCTGTGGGCTTTCAGATGAGAAGGAAAAGTCTATCCCCTCAATGTCCTGCAGATGTCAGTGGAGGGCTATATATTTCCAGTAAAATTCAAATGGTTAAGACTCAAGAGCCTTAAAGCAACCACCTGATAATAATAGCTATAAAAAACAAAGACTCCAAATTAAAGCAACTTATTAAGGTCATACAGTAAGTAGCAGAACTCATTCAATCCCCCTCATTCATTCAAGCCAGAGTCCAGGCTCTTCCCTACCTGCTTCCCAGCACTGTATTAGCAAGTCAGCTGTGAAAGACTTAATTGAAATTGATCATATACTCTCCTAGTCATGGCTTTTAAAATTAATGTGAGCTCCTCTTTCAATTAAATGTGTTCATAAGTAACAAATTAAGCTGGGCTACAGGACACGTAACTGAGGCAGTTGTGATGGCCCATTAAATCCCAAGAAAGGTGAAAAAAGCTTAAATGAGTAAGAAGAGGGAGCAGTGTTCCAGGAGAGAGCATTAGATCATGCGAAAATGCTTGTAGTCACCCTGATGAAACCCCCCAGTGGTATGCAGTGCAAAAGAGGAAGAACTCTGGGACATGCCAATTTTTGATAAAGTCCTTTTAATGGAAAATGTAAAACCCTTTTCAACTTTAATGTACAAAGCCATATGTAACACTTGCACTTTAACAAATAAAAGCAAGCCAGTGTTTTAAAAAAATACATCATTAAATGTATATATGTATATATTTACATAGCATATTAAGTTTAATATTTAGCTTTAAAAGTTCACATAAATTTTACCAAAAAGAGACAATTTTAAATAAATTACACCTTTGAAAATGTTTAATTGTACAGTCAAGAGCTTCAACAAAATATTGAAGTGTCTGTATTTAGTATCTACTTTATATACTTTGTATTTTACAAATTTTACAATTATTTGGCAGTAATTTTCTGATTATGACATGAATGCTGTGCGATTCAGCAATTTCCCAAATGCAGGCAATAGCTGGTGTTTGTGTCCTATTCTCACAGTAACTGTCTCAATGTAGTGAAAAATATCAGTTATTTTAGTAAACTGTACAAGGTCACATTTACACTTGATCAACCATATAGCATAGAATTTTGTATTTTTCCAAAAATAAATACATCATTTTAAATCTTGTATTTTCACAAACATCATATACACTATAATACAAAAACAGCTATGAAGCACTGCTTTTTAAATTTAGCTTGTTTTAATTAATGTTCAATCACAGGAGCTGTGACTTATGCTATACTGCTGCGGTGTCAGTAACAAGTAATTACTACAAAGAGAATTTCTTGGCACTGAAGGTTTTATGAAGCTTAAGTGTACATACATATCATAGTTCAAGAGTAAGTAATCCCAGTTCAACCGATCACACCTAATTTTCTTCCATATCCTCTACTTCATCTTCACGTATCTTCAAAGCTCTCACCATTTCCTTGACTGCATGATATAAGATATTTTTAACCTGAAAGGGATGTTGATATTTTTAATCACTTCAGCTCAAGATAAAAATTTTTTTTTCATCTGGTAGTTTTCATTTGTTAATTAAAGTGGAAGAAGACCAAATTCAAGAAAAATAAATGTCAAAGTTAATAAATGTTAAAAATAAGGGCCAGCAAATTTTGTGATACCATTAAATGCATTTTGTTATTTATCTTTGGCTATTATCCTAAGGTGACAAACTAGGTAGTGACTTCCTAAGCTGTTATGTGTATGTACTTCTGAGTATAAAAATCCTGCAGAATAGGAGCTGGTTATAAAACTCATCTCTTACCTGTAGTTTATCATCATAATTGATTTCTTCCTTCAAAAGTCTCAGTTCCTGTGTTAAATGAAATGACTGTACAAGATGTTCTGGAGACACAAAGTCTTCCGTTACTTGAATACAGCTGTGAAAATTCTGTACCTATCCCCAAAACACAAACAGTACAATAGGAATTTTAGAAGGTGGGAATAAAGGAAAGCAAAGTCATCTATTAACAGTAAACACAATGGATACTTAACAGAGGACTATTCTCCAAAACATCAAATGTATTTCAAGGCAAACTGAAGTATCACTGAAAAGCTTCACATAAAATGACTTTGTAAATGAATTATTTTTAAATGATGAAAAGACTTTTTTAGGAATACTCCAGAGAGGCTGACAATCAGATCCTAAATTATCAATTTTATTAAGGTGGATTACTTTTTTGTGTTACTTAAAAACAAACACACTGACAACTGGGAACTCTCTGTCGTCCCCATCAGTCTGGATGTTTACTGTTGCTCCTTTGGTTTCACTGTTAACTTTTTAAACCAGAGAGTAAAGAAAAGGAAATGAAACTTAGTTTGATTATTTGTGAGGAACTGAGATGAAAACTGTAGTTCCAGACAGGTCTACTGACCACAACGGTTTGGGAGTTATCCTATGATGTTGTTTATTTGTGCCTTTCAAATTACTAGCTAGCTACCCTTCAACCTCCTGCAGCATCAGCACAACTATTTTTCAGCAGTTGTCGCTCCCTGACTAAATGGTTTTTACAAGAAGCCAGTCAACAGTCTTATAAAGCTAGTTGTTCAACAGGTAAAAACTGACTCCACACTTCACTCTTTCTTAGAACTGTTTTCTGTCAATGTTTAGTATTAAGAGAAAGGACCAAACTGACCCAGTCTGGATTTTTTGATGTTTCTAAGTTGTCTTTTAGTGAATTAAACAATACCATAAAATTCCTGGAAAGGAAAAATAACTAATTTTTTAGAAGTATGAAAATTAAGTTTGATTGGGAGGACTGAGAAGAGGGAGACAGTAAGTGGGGATTAGAGGACTGTGAAAAAGATCTAAGTGATGGCAGAGTGAGAGAATTCCTCCTCTGGGCAAAATGGCCACCTGAACAGCTGCTGAAGTCTTCAGAGTCCTTTAACTCAAACTCTGTGCCTCTTTCAATAACTTAGCAGCATATACATACAGAAAACATTCTTATCGTTAGGTTGTTGGCTCCTCCGTAGGATTAACATAGCGGACGCCTCATTCTCAGCACTGCTCTGTGGCCTTCCTGGACCTTTGTTATGTGTCTGCCCAACAGATGCTCTATTTTATAGCGCAGGACATTCTTAGGAGGTTCTGCGCCTGTTCCAAAATACATCAGCCAACAAATGGCAAGTCAACAGGAACTGAGATCGTGTGATTTCTTCTTGTCTAACAGATGCTTTCCAGTCCTACATTAATTCAGTCATACCAGCAATACAGTCTCCAAATGCCATCTCCTTATGTCTTCCACTTGCCTGAACATGCTGTGGGGAGTCCTTCAAAAGTTCAAGCATGTACTTTTAGCATGTCTAACTCTATTTTTATAGTTTCTCTCTTCACTGACATTTTGTTCATACATCATTTTTCTGGTTTTCTTTAGTTCTTTGTCATTTCCTTTAGCTCTGAGCATATTTAAGACAGTTTACATAAAGTTTATGTCTAGTCTTATCTGGGCTTTCTCAGGGAAAGTTTCTGTAGCTTTTTTCCCCTATGAATGAGCCATAATTTCTGTGTATGCTTTGTAACTTTTTGTTGAAAACTGGACTCGTGAACATTTTGATGTGACAACTGAAAATCAGTTTCTCCCCCTGCCTCAGGGTTTGCTACTGTTGACTATTGATGGCTACAGGCTTTCATCCACTTGTTTTGTGACTTTTCCAAACTGTTTTTGCAAACATCATATTCCCTGTTGGGTGGGGTTACTGAAGTATCAGTTCCATATCCTCAGTGGTCAGCCAGTCACCTGCCAGAGACTTCCTTAAACACCAAAAACCAGCTTCTCTTTCCTTCATTAAACAGACCCATGGCTGTTTTGAGTTTTGGATTTGTTTCCAGAGCTTAGAAAGAGTTGGCTCTATCTATCCTTGCCAGTTTACAGGTGTTTTAAAATAACTTTTAGAACAGTGACTTTGTTAGTACTTACAGTAGGATGCTACTGTTTCCTAATGACCTCAACCTGATGTACTTTGCTTAAAGGCGTAAAGGGTTAATTTGAAGAGACAAGGTCCAGTTTTAAAGAATACATTTGAACTTCCCATTCTGCTCATCCCTTTTGGGGGCCATCTTTGAGTCATTTACGTTTTGCTTCCTTGACAGACTGTCTTAATTCTTACTTGCCTTAAAAGATCAGTTTTAATAAAAAACAAGTAATGTTAAGAAAATGTAACACTTTTGTGTTCATGGTAGGAAGGTCATTATCTTGACACTAACTGCCAAATTAATGGTGACTTGTGGGAACTTCAGAATGGATTTCTGCCAAAGTCCCTTTAGTCATATGCAGAGACCTACAACTTAGCAATATTAGAAACTATGAATGACCTATCAATTAAGCCAAATAGTTAAGGGCAAATTATTAAATATTTCATATTTTACTTAAACAGCAACAATTTTTTAAGAAATTAAGGCCTTAATTTGCTTGACTCACAAGTGATGGAAATGTGGTTTTGAGAGAGAACTAAACTTAAACCTCAGGATACCAGAGCTGTGACAAAGTAAATCCTGGAAATCAGGCTGCACCTGGTCTGTCTAGTGATACGCAGAAGTTTCAGACTCAGTCACATTTGCCAACATCAGGCTTTTAGGTCTGTTATTCTAGAGTAATTCTTAGACTATAAAGGGCATTGTTTATATACTTTACTTCAGCTTGGCTTCTCCAAATGCTCACTTCTGGTGTCTGTCATACAGTATTATAAGATCAAACAGTTTTTTGATAGATGCCTTGGTTTGCAAGGGTTTCCTACTTGTGTGATTTTCAATGTGTGGTCTCCAGACAGTTGCAAGCATCACCTGGAAACCTGTTAGAAATGTGAAATTTCAGGTCTCTCCTTAGACCCACTGAATCAGAAACCCTGTGGATGGTAACCAGAATCTGTGTTTTGTAAGCCCTCCAGAAAATTCTGGTATATGCAAAACTGTGAGGAGCACTGACTTAAGAGTTTGGGATTATTTTAAGGGCCACCTGAAATCTACTGAAGTCCTGAAGCCATCAATGAAGTTTTCAAGAGCTCTAAGGACTAAAGTTGTAAACATAATATATCTCAAATACAATATTGGTAACAGAATTCTTACTTCCTTTTAATTCTCTCTCAAAACCACATTTCCATCACTTATGAGTCAAGGATGACACCCTTTCATCAGAGTATAAATACCTGTGCTGTCATTATCATACCACAAGGGAAGGGAAGACAGAAATTCTTGTTCCTATAGGTGGAAATTCTGTGCCAAAATATGCAGCAGAGGATTTTTTGTCTTGGAATCCTTAGCAACTAATGGTGGAAGTCAGAATAGAATTTGCCAGTCTAGGTCATACATGCCGCACCAGTCTATGTTAAGTATAACATCTTTTATCACAAGTGAAATGTCTACATATCTCAAAAAAAGCATGTTTTCCCATATACTTACATGTCCAATCATCATTAGGAGTTAGATTCCAACCTAAGGAAATTTTCTGAAGCAGCCAGAGAAGGCACATATAGGGAGATGCTGAAATTTACATGTCTGTACAAAGAGCACACTATAAATTATAAAGTCATAATTTTGTTTTCATCTACACCTATGTATATGAGAACATATTTTCAGGCCTTACAAATATTTAAGTGCATTATGGGAAAGAGCTATGAAAAACACAGAAATCCCTGTCCTCATGAACCTTGTATTCTAGCGGGGGTTAAAAGAGAGTAAATTTTGAAGCATATTCAGAGGTGATGACTAAAATGACAATACAGCAGGGAAGATGACAGGGGTCTGGGAGACACATTTTGCAGTTCTGAACTAGGCTGTTAGGGAAGATCCCACTGAGGTGATAATTGAGTAAAGCCTTAATGAATATTAATAAACAAGTCATAACACTTGAAAGGAAAAAGAATTTCAAGCAAAAACAGCAAGTACAATAGACGTGGGGTAAGAACTTGCTTATTAGTGTTTGTGAGAAATGAAAAACAAAGGGTACAGGGTGGCAGGAGAAATAAGAAGAGCAGTAGGAGAGGAACGCAGTGAGGGTGTGTGTTTGTGGATAGGTAGGATACAAATACAGACTGTTTAGCGCCTTGTGAGGTTTTGAGCAAAGTATGTGAGCTAACCTTTCTAAACAGGATCACTTGCCTACTATTTTCAGAAACATGGTTCTTCTTCCTCTCTCCCCCTCTACAAAAGTAGGAGCAGCAGAGAGACATGTACAAGCACGGAATCTCTCTGCAGTAACAGTAGTTGCACAACATGGATCAAATTCAACTGCATTGTGTTGAATAAGAAAAGCCAGATTCAAAGGCTACATACTGTATGATCCCAATTATATAACATTCTCAAAAAGTGAGAATTATAGGGACAGAAAACAGGTAAGTGGTTGTAGGAATGTCATGGGAGAGGTTGACTAAAAAGAGGCAAGAGGGAAGTTCTTGGAGTGATGGAATGTTCTGTATTTTGATTGTGTTGCACCTAATAAATCCATTCATTAAAACTTACAGAACTGTATACTAAAAAGGGTACATTTTACTATATGCAAATTATACCTCAGTTAAAAAAAAAGCTGCACTGTCCAGTGTAAGTTGAATATATGAGTAAGGATTTTCAGAGGAAACTGTTTTGTATTATAAAAAAATTACTCCTACTTACAGAAAGATTTACTGTACTATTCTTTTAAATAGGCTGCTTCACTGAGAGCATTTTACATTTGGACACAGATTAGCTGCTAAGGCCAAAAATGGTATGTGGGATGAATCCCAATTAAACTTCAATCATAATGATCTCTCTGAAATGAGTGTGTAACTCCATGGGAAAATCAAACAATTCAACATAATACATTAACTTAAAAAATACATTCCCCCCCAGGAAGTTAATAACAAAAATTTATTTATTTATTATTAACATTTATATTTCACTATCATAAATGTTATTTGAGATTTAAGAATGATCAACCGAACCCTGAACTTGACACTTAAAAACTAAGCAAGTCTTATCATTTAAGGAATTCTGATGCTGTATAGGCAGTAACTGCATATATGGTTATATGGAACTTTCCTTAGTAAAAATACATACATATCAGATAAATTTCAATTACCAGGTGCTGGAAAAAGATGAGGAACCATGTGCGGCAAACTAGGCCTTTTGGTTCTAAAGTTTCATTTGCACACTTTGTTACCGTGAGGGCTAAGGTGGTCTGTGATACTTCCAGTTTACTTATAGGAATCCACTGTGCTTTTAATCCAGTGATCCATATCCACAAACTATTCTATGCCATTCTTCCAGGTATCACACAGTCAAGCCACAAAAACAAAGATTAGGTATCTTAGTTTTTAAGTTGTGTGGACCAATAGCCATAAAAATTGCACACTATCTTTGGATGGGCTATTGCTATGTCAGCAAACTAAAAAGAGGTGAGGTACACTGAAAGCCTGAATTTTGTAATGGTCTAGCCAGTAATTCATTCTACTCACACTTGGTGCCTTAGAAAATGTATGATCTCTAAGTCTTGACACTCCCCCCTCACTGCTAAGTGTCACTATTGAGAATTAAATATATTAATATCTCTCTTTATCCCCTCAGAAAGTCCTAAAAATTATATTTTAAGACACTGAAACAGGGATAATAGAAAAATGGAGATCTGGCTCATGTTAAAACAATTAAAGCTCTCAAAGCATTTAATTATATCAGGTCTCTTCAAGCACTGGAAAGCTATTTTTATGGTTTCTTAATGAATGCAGACCAGAGCAGGTCCCTGTCTTATGTCTTCATTTTTGTGTATACTCAGAACAATCTCTTGCTCAAAATCGGTCCTTTCAGTAACAGGTACCTGAGAAGTTAAGTTTTGCATACCTGATGAAGTGCTCCTGCCGGTAAGACAATTGCATCGCCGAGGAACTGAATAAGGGTGCAGGTTCTGACTCCGTACTCCTCAAGCAGTCTCTGGCGGAGCTTTCTGTTCACATACCAGCTCTGGTCACGCACTGGATCATGTTCTGGCAGAACCTCGAGACCTTGTTCTTTTGAAATCTGAAATATGGATTAGATTTAAAATATACACCCTAATCTAAGGGAAATGATAAATCTTACTAAGTTAGATTTCAATTTTCTTTACAATAATAGTCTTGTTTTCAGAACTTTATGGAATAATGATTAAGTTAAAATAATATTCTACAATACTTTGAAAACACAAAGGATATTAAAATATTATGTACTGATATGCTGTTAATAAAAGTGAACTACCTTCTCACCTCGTCCCCTTCCATTATGAAGTTCTATCCATTTGCTTCCTTCTTTATAATATCAAGAGTATAGTAGAGATGAAGAAAACTTAGTTCAGTTAGCTTTCTTCCAAAAGCCAAATCATTCATGTGTGAACTTAACAGAAGAGTAGGATCAAGACACGTTAAAGGTAGGTACAAAGATAGTACCTTTTTTTTTTGCTAACCTTCTAACCCTTGATGAGTCAATTTCAAGGAATCCTTTAACCAGTGAAATAACCTGCTTTAAAAAGCATAATATATAGTATTTTAAACTGAAATACTGCTTAGGTGTTCTGGGATGAGGTAGTAGGTACAGGTCACAGCTCTTTCACTTCACACTGATCACAGAGACAAATCTTGAGTCAATTTAGAAAGAAGATGAAGCATAATAAGAAAAGCAGCAGTGATGGCCCCTAAGAAAAAAGTTCTATAATTACAAAATTTGGAAAGTATCTGAGCAAAGGGCTGAACCAATTTACTTCAGATTAATGTGTCACTTTAACTCACAGTGTCTAACAACTAAATTAAACAGTCTCTATTAAAGTAAGTATCACAGAGCAATCAGTAAAATTATTGCAAACTATCTCAAGATGGACAGATAAAACTATTTGCAACCTAAATTATACCTTTTGAAGAAATTCCCTTATCTTGTCAATGTCTTTCCCAGCATAAATATGCCACAGAGCACCAGGTATTTCACTTGAGTCCTTCAATCGTTTTCTTAAAATGTCATCTAAATCTTCTTCCTCAAATTTCTTGAGTATTCCTGAAGCAGAGGAAAATATTTTCAAACTGGTCAATGAAGACTACCAGAAAGCCAGGTATCTTAAAATTGACCATCAGAGTAGCATAGTGCCTGATCAGACTGGGACTCTTGGGGAGGAAATAAATGCAGTTACAGCTCATAGTGTTAAAACTACAAAAGCAGAGAACAATGACCCTGCATAAATGGGAAAAGAGTAACAGCAACTTTCCCAGTTCGTTTTCTGCAAACCAAGGAAGGAACAGGAGAAAATAAACTCAAGGGCTTCTACTCAAACTGAACCAACTTTCACCCTGTCCCAGGGAGTGGTCAGTAACAATGATTTGTACTGTATAGCATTTCATAACTTACAAAGGACTTTCATGACCACTATTTAATTAAGTGGCCTCTATAATCACTTACTTATTAATAAAGTAAGCAAAGATCATAATCTCATTTCTTATCTGAACAAATATGTTCACTGAGGTAAAGGGATTTGTTATTACAGTGAATGAATGGCGGAGTAAAATGTCTAATTCCTGGAAGATCTCATGTAATCAAATGCAAACAGCTTGATGTGCCAGTTTTGAGGAACCACTAGGACACTCTTCTAAAAATGTTGACAAACTACAAACTGTACATATGTACATGTGTAAAAAATAGTAATTGCAGTTATCTCTGAGTGAAGCATACATAGGAAGGTCATCTTTTTCAAATTCCTGATTTCACTGCAGTGAACATTTTGAAAAAATTTAGTTTTGAGAGAAAAAGAAATCTACTGCCTGCTACAAAGAATACATCATTAGTTTCCTAATTTGTCATAGTGAAATCTTTAAAGCTGGCTACAAGGATTTATCAATTCAAATTTTTATTGTGTCTACATGTGTCAGACAATGTCCTAGAATATCAGGGATTAGAGTTGAAACTCAGTCAAGACCTCACAAAGTAAAAGAGGGTATTAATAAATGTAGGCAATAAACAAAAGTATCACAGTGCTAACTGCAGACATATGAATACAACGGGTACACAAAGACTGGCTTAGTTTCCAAATGTTATCTATATTTAAAATATTCTCTTTAAAAATGACAGTTGATACTTTTAAAATGAGCTTTCTTAACAAAATTTTAAGTTGGCAAGCTTAGATTGGTTTTCGAATTTTTTTTCTTTAAATTTTACCACTCTGTGAATTAGAAAGTGGGAAAGGGAAGGTGTCGTAAGGAAGAGAATGACTGTTGAGCTGGAGAAAGTTTATTTTCTTTAATGAAGCCCTTAGGGGGAGATAACTATCTGAGCTACACTTTGAAAGGTGAATACAGGAATATGCCAGGGAGATAAGGAGGGAGGAGAGCCATGATAGGGGGAGAAAAAACCATATGGTTTAAGTAGGTCAGTATTTCCTGATGTATTTTAAGCACTATTATAAACCTAAAACATCCCCTTTTTAATGATCACCTAGAAAAAGTGGCAAAAGCTCTAGGTAAAGACAGCCAAATAGTAAAAATGTTGATGGTGTTTTCTCAAAAGACCAAATATTATGCTATGAATGAGGAATAGGGATAGAAAGTATGTAGAAACAAAGATCAAGTTCCAGCACTTAAGGACATGAAAGACTAATAAAGGAGAATAGTAGGTATTGCAGAGTAAGAGCTATATAGGGGATGATCTGCACAAAGTATAATGAGGCACAAAAGAGATAACTGTGTGGCGTCACCAGTTTTGGAAGGGTAAGTAATCTGAATCACAGGTCACACTTTTCTGTGCTAGATAGAGCTGGCACTACAACTCAACTGTACCTCATTTTCAAATCCCTGGTAGTGGGGGAGGCTAAGAGTTTTTATGCATTATATAATAAATAGCGTCAGTTAAGGGAGCTTGAGAAACAATATAAAACTCAGTCATAGTTTTAGAGAAATTCATGTTGTGTATTATAGAAACTGTGAAATATACACAAAAGTAGTATGAATACTATTACAAAACCCCCATTTCCTCAGCACCTAACCACCACTAAACTCCTGGGCTCCAGATACAGAATTCATTATCTAAATGGTGGTTGGAAGCCATGTATAGAATTCCAAAGAAGTGCATGTAAAGTAGAAAATGTAGAGAATTAAAGTCTGTAACTCAAGGAAAGTCTAACTTCATATGGTATTTAAGGACCGGGGGGTGTGGTGTCACAGATACCAAGGACAGTATTTGAAAAGGCAGTAATTAACAGTGCCAATTAGTGTAGAGGGGGCAAAGAAAAAAAGGACCAGAAAAAAGCCACTAAATTATACAATTGTGATCGCCAGTGAGAGCTGCAGCAACAGCAGGTTCAGTGGGGACGAACTGCACTGAGCTGAAATGTGAAAGGAAGGTAATAGCAAAGAATTTGTTATTATGGGCAAGAGCAACAGGATGGTTGCACAGAAGCAGGTTTTGAAGGGGGTTTACTTTTGAGAAAGAAGGAATAGTCTAGAATCGTCTAAAGAAGAAAAGCCAGTGGAGAGGGTAAGTTTAAAGACACATGTCTACAAAGAAAGGAATAACAGATGAATAAGGGTTTAGAAAGAAATCCAAGAAAGAGGAATCTAAAACCTATACACCAGACAGAAAGGTTATTTCTTCTTAGGAGAAAAGGTCCCTTCTCTCTCATACTGGAGGGGACAAAAGAAAAATGCTTGAAGTACAAACTGTACCTTAATCGTCTTCAGAGCCCCAGGACCTAGTTTCTATACATCAATAATGTTTCTAAGTAAGCATGACAGTTTATGTTCATAAGCACAACATTTAATGACAGAAAAGAATAAAAATACTCATTTTTAAAATTGAAATTCCTATTACATAAAAAAACAGGTAAATTAATCACTCTTTAAACATAAAGATTAAAATATCTCTATATCCACTGCAATTCAATGGTTATTCCAAAGACCACTTTCTTGAAGTTTATTTACCTGCTTTTGAAAGACTGCCATTTCCTTTTGCTATGCCGACATAGACCAGAACATTTACAACGTCAGAAACTTCAACATGGAGATTTGTTGTTCCTACATCATGATCTTTAGCAGCGGCAACTCCTATGCATAAAATATGATTTTACTTGGCAGAACAAGTTAGGGACCTAGATAAGTCTCCCCAAAGTCAGCTCTGTAAGGAAGACTTGTGAATTCTAATTTTGAGTCTTACAGTCTCTGTTCCAAAACCTGCTCCCAAAAGACATCCCATGAAATGGCCCATAAAAATCAAATTAATAGAAAATGTAAATACTTTGCAAGGAATTATCAGGTATCTAACTACATACTGGCTATTAAGTCCTAATATACTACTTGATATGAAAAAGATTTCAATGGATTATTAAAAAAAGATTCAGTAGAACCTAAAAATATTAGACAATTTATCTTTGGACAAAAGTTAAAATTCCATATAAATCCAAGTCGACAGAAATGCAAATATATACCTACCATAGGCACTACACAGCCTGGGTCCTAGATCTGGGCGTACAAAAAATCCTGGCAAATGAGAAGCCAAATTGAATTTTCCTTCTGGATTACAATATTCTGGCAATGGCAAGCTTTTTAAAAGATCTTCATACCTGAAGAATAACATTTACTTCTTTTGAATAAAGATTTACATTCTTAAGTGTTTTCAAATATATAATTTTCAAGTTGTTCAAATAAACAAGGCAACCTTTCCTGAAGGCCTGACAGGTTACGCCTTCTTTGACTTCAAAATTTAAATGAATGCATAACACATGGGCAAGCATAGAATACTGTAGTGATACTGAAATTCAGTTCTGCTTCTCTAATCACTGCAAAGTAAAAGCACCAACAGGGCCCTGTGTCCTTTGACGTCAGCACTTTTCCTTTACTGCCCTAACATAAAGACTTCCCCCTACTGAAACCACAGGGATTCAATTTTGGTTTTTAGTTTTTTACTTTTATTTGACAAAGAAAATGAGTCAAGGTCAAATTTCTAGTTTTTTGTCCTACTTCTGGGGATAATCTCAGCTCAACTTCAAAAAGCCAAGAGTCAAATTAACAAGTTTCAAAATATATATATACATACCTTGCTGGCATCATAGTCTTGAAGTCCTCTCCTGAAGGACAGTCTTTCAATTTTAAAACAACTGTTTCCCCACTTCTCGTTTTTTGCCGTTCTACAAAGAATATAGTTAATTACTAAAAAGGCAATATCTGTCTTTTAATTTTAATGTTTGAAAAGGAAGATATAGAACAAAATGAATGATATGACTGTTGTACATTAGGTAATTCAAATAAACGCTGAATTTATTTCTTATGTACTTACACAGTACTAAAACTTTTGTAATACAGCAAAAATAACTCTCTTCAAACATCAGTCTTACATTTTTACTTTAATTTCTTCAAAGTGTTTTAAATAAAGTATATAATACAATTTACAAAGGTTTATGGGGTTGCCAGAAATATTCCCCCTGTGATATAAGGAGACATAGCATAAATGACATGTTTATGGCCAAAAGAAATCAAGGGTAGAGCCAGGAACAGGACCCCATTCTCTTTTCCGAGTACTTGTTTGTTTTTATTACATAACAAAGTAATATATAAGTTTCAAAGATTAGAAATTTGCAATTATCATTTTTGGGAGATATGTTTCAGAAAAGAGTAAAAAAACCAAAAATCAACATACTTGAAACTTCTTCAAAACCATCCCAGAATTCCTTAACACTGGCATTTGAAATAATGCTGTCTTTACAGTTCAGAAGGTCAGCTTGGTGGTCTCCAAAATCAAGACTAATTGATTCTGCCTTCCATAAGCTAATGTTCATTTTCTTATGCACACCAGAAACCACTGCAGGCTTATGAACAAACAAATAAATAAAAGTTAAATGGTACATGGACACTTCCAAAATTAGACTTTACATGCAGATACAACAAATGGGTAACATATTGTTTCAGGACTAATGACAAACAGTGAGAATAAAAAAGACTATTAAAAATAAGAACCTGACATGAGAAGATGTTCACAATCTATTGTCAAGGAGAAAAAGTGATGAAAGAGTGCCATAGAGAAGACATTAGCATTTTTAAAAATAAAAACCTGTGTAGTAAAATTTTCATTAAAGAAATCTGAAAGGCTATTCTAAAAATTTCATTTCTAGAGAATATATGAAATTTTTTTGGTTACTTACAAGACTCATTTAAGAAGAAAATTATCGTTGATATACAATCTTATGTTGATTTCAAATCTATAACACAGTGGTTCAACAGTTACCCATACTATTAAATCCTCATCCCCTCTAGAGTGATTACTATCTATTAACATAAGATGTTACAAAATCACTTACTGTATCTTCCATGCTGTACCACTGTCCCCATGACCAACTTATATTGTGATTGCAAATTATTGTACTCTTTCATCCCCTTCACACTTCCCTCACACCCACCCCAACCTCTCCCCTTGGTAGCTACTAGTCTCTTCTCAGTGTCTGTTAGTCTACTGCTATTTTGTTCCTTCTCTTTTTGCTATGTTTTCATATCCCACAAATAACTGAAATCATATGGTTTGTCTCTATGCCTGGCTTATTTTGCCTGGCTTATTTCACTGAGCATAATACCCTCTAGATCCATCCGTTGTTGCAAATGGGAGGATTTTTCTTTTCATGGCTGAGTAATATTCTATTGTGTATATGCGACACACATCTTCTTAATTCATTCATCTATTGATGGACACTTAGGTTGCTTCCATAAACTTGGCTATTGCAAATAGTGCAGCAATAAACATAGTGGTGCATATGTCTTTTTGAATTAGGGATTTTTTTTCCTTTGGGTAAACTCCTAGGAGTGGAATTACTGGGTCAAATGGTATTTTTATTTTTACTTTTTTGAGCAAATTCCATATTGCTTTCCACAACAGCTGAAACAATTTACATTGCCACCAGAAGTGTAAGAGGGTTCCAATTTCTCTGCATCCTCACCAATATTTGTTGTTATTTCTTGTCTTTTGGATAGTGGCCATTCTAACTGGTGTGAGGTGATTATATCACTGTGGTTTTAATTTCCATTTCCCTGATGATTAATGATGTGAACCATCTTCTTTTCATGTGCCTGTTAGCCATACAGACTCAGTTTTTACAGACAGAACCTACTTATTACATATATTGCATGTGTATAAATATGTAAGATTTTTAATATACTACATACACTCCTTGAGAGTAAAGCATAATTTATATACATTCTGAATTTATACTACTTAAAATGTATGCTCATATTATTTACTTCTATAAGGATCTTGATAAATAAAAATATTAAACCAGGCATAACAACATTAAATTTCAAGCCTAATGACTGGTTTCCTCAATCAAGGCTCTCTAAACTAAAAACCAAGAACTGAAAGACTTAACAGCTTCCAAAACTCCAATGCTGATATAAGAAAACCTCAAGACAATCCAATGTATCATTCCCAATTTTAAAAATTCCCTTATTATAAATGAAATAAAGGTCTGGGATATAGAGAACATGGAAAGTTGTGACTTAAGAGTCTCTTCTATAAGATGATATTTTAAGTACTCTCAAACTTTCACAGATAACTTTTTGGGAACCATAAGAGCAGAATAGCCTCTAGCTAAGGTCTCAAAGGAAAAACATAAAACAAAAAAACCATCCTAAAGTCTGGTTAACTACATACTTGGGTGACTGCTCCACTAAATATCCCTTCAATGGGCTAAAAACGTATTGAACTATTAAAACAGTTCCAGCTATTACATACTAACTATTATTGGCAATTCACATATTAACTCCCAGCCCCTGTTATGCCTATCCAATAATAATCCCATTCATTCATATGGTAACCATAAAAGCTTGGAAAAAGTAGATTTAATTGGACACTCCTTGACTTTAGTCTTATTCCCCTCTAATTCAATTTCCAATCTATTTTGTTGCCAGTTACTTTAAAATGACAATCTGATTATTTTGATTCTCAACTAAAACAATTATCTATAGGATAAAGTTCAAACTTCTTAGCATGATTTGATATACAAAGGTACTTCATAATCATAATCCTAACCACCTCTTTTCCCTACCATTACCCTCCAGAGCTCTTACTTATGTTGCAAACACAACCACTTAGCAATTTCCCCAACACCTGACCCAATCTGCCCACATTTAGAAACCTGTAGCAATAATTCAGACTAATCTTTTTGAATCAGTACTCTAGCCTAATAATTCCTTTTTTTGGGCTTTTTAGAGCACCTTAACAGAATTACTAGAATATTTAACATATTTATACAAGTATTTATTTATGGTGACTATTCAATCTCATCCAAAATTAAGTGGTCTGAGTTGTGACCCAACAATGGGATTGGTGCTTCAAGACAGTCAATCAAAAAAATATATATATACTGAATCTTGTGTATATGCAATGTATGGGCGTCTATTTTTTCTGGGAGAGAGGAACCCAGATTTCATTAGATTTTGAAAAGGATTAGTGACCTAAAAGAATTGAGAACCGTTGTACTATAAAATGGTTCTTACTCAGATCTTGGGCATTTTTGCATAACTTATCTGTATATCCTTTATTGATAGTGCTAAGACTGGACTTTATTAGGTGCTCAATAACTATCTATTGAATGCAGTGAAACAAAATGGCAATAATGTTTTCAAGAAAGAAAAACTGAACTTAATACTAAATCATGCAGATTCTTAATTTTGTTCATAACTTGTACATTTAATGTAGTAAACTGCCATCTGAAATGTACGCCAAACATATCAAAACTGGTCAAACAGAAAAATCATTTTTGTTTGAGCAGAATTAAAAAACAGAGCTTGTCATTCAAGATTTGATGAGCTAATTTAGAATAAATGTTCTATAGATAAACATTAGAGGCAAAAACATGTATACCTTTCATTGTTAACATTTTAATGGTAGATATGAAATCTGTTACTTGCATTAAAACACAAATGTAAAAAAAGGAAAGAGGTACTGAACTTTTTAAATAAATGGGTTTTTAAAAGTCTGCTGACAGCTCAAAAGTAACATCAAATAATCAGTTCTTCTCTGTTAATTCATACAAATCTGACCAAAAAGTAAGAATTCAGAAGCATAATTCTCGTAACTTTTTGGTGTTTTTGGTACCTTATGTCCACCTCAAAAATGTTAAATAACACTGTCTTTCTCCTTTCTGTCCCTAAGAGAAAAACCACTTTTCCTATTCAACCAACTTGTTTTACCAAGAGTATACTGAATCAGCTTAAAATACGCACCTGTCCATGTTTCCAACACTCTTTGAAAAGCTTCCAATTATTAATATTTTTATAATCCTTAAGCCACAGAATATGCTTCTCACAGATCCAAGAATGTGGTATATCACCATACAATTTATTGTTTTCATCCATGGCAGATTTCCTGCTTTTTTTAGGCTCTTCTTTAAGCTCCGGTTTTACATTTATCTTAGAGGCTTTATTTGGTGGAATTTTATTTTCAACAACTGAAGCAATTATGTCATCAAGAATGTTTGGCACAGTCCTTCCACTTTTACCACTCTGTTAGGAGAAAGAGTTGTACTTTGAGTTGTACTTTTTAACTTTCATTTGGATTTACTACTAACAAAGAACTAACACACTTCTCTTCAAGAATATGCAATCATGTCAGTGGATATGGATCTTCAGTCCTACACTGTTTCTGACAGGTGGGAACCAGGAATTTGCTGGTCTCCATGTGGGACACAGCCAGATCTACAGAAGTGTGACCTTCCTACCTTTTATATTGTAGGAAGAGGGGACATATACATGGAATCTTCCATATACTTTTAAAAGTCACTAAAAATTTAGGCCTATCCATGCTGATTACTGGTTATTTTTTTTTGGTAAATAAATAGAGCAAAAATTGATTTCTAAGTATTTTAAATAATGAAAAATTCACTTTCTTATGCCCCCATCTCTCCCACCCCCCACTAGAAACATGGTTTTCAAATTCTGAAGGAGTATCTTAGAGCTCTTCTGGCCTCAAAATGCCCCTCCTCCAACTCTTTTCACGTGGCAAGGAACAAAATCTCTGGCCTTTAAGTTATGAGAATTATAATGTAAATAGGAACATGTCTAGTAATTTGGTATACTGATTTCATTTGCACTTATTTATTGTGTAGTTTACAGCCAAGTATCCAAATTATCTAAAATTAATGCATATGAAAGCTAAAAATCTGGCATCTCACTCACTGGGGTTCCCATTGAATACACTGGTGCAAAGGCAATGCCAGCATCTGTAGAACCCACACGTAGCTTGCCAGCTGTTGTGGTCAACAAATCCCGTAAGGTAGAGCCTTGTTCATTACTCTGGGATGCAGGAGGTGATGTTACACTGTGTGGAGAATCAGGGTTGTCTGGTTCTCTCTCTTGTTTAATTTGCTTCTCAAGTACAAATTCTTTATTTTCTGAAATAAAACATTTTACAAAATTCAAATAAAATTAGGTGTGCTTCTAAAGTACAAACAAAACTGGTACCCTACATTTTAGAGAGGTAGAAACTGTAGTACTAGTGGTTTATTCACCTGAACACACTAGAGGATGGTTAGATCCTTCAAAATGGAGTCAGTTTGAATATGAAAAGGCCTTCCTCAGTATCTTAGACATGTATCCGAGTTTGTATCAGTGACAAATGAAAAATGCTATAGCTAACACAGGGCGAAAGTATACCTAAGTTACAAATCAATTGCCCTGGTGGCTTTATGGATATGCTCATCCACAAATGATATATAACTAATTTTGATGCAATCATAGGGAGGCAGGTTCCTAATAAGAGAAAACAAAATGTTTTACTGAACCTATGTCATAATGCAAGCAAAAGACATAAAGTTAATTGTTTAGTGAATAATCCATTAATGTATAATAGCACATTTGTTGGTTGTATTATAATGTCTACCATATACTTCAATAATCATATATTCACCTTTTTTTTCCTCTCTGGCCTTTTGCTCTGCAAGATCTGCTAACCAGTGCAGTGGTGACTGGGATTCTGGAGGAGTTAACTTGCTGTCTATGCTCACATCACTCCCTGGGCTGCTGTTGCCATTACTCTCAGACTTCTGAGGGGTGTCTTGCTGCTGAGACTCGGGCATGCACAGAGAAATTTTATTACTGTGATTAAGAACATTCTGTAAAACCTATAAGAGTAGAACAATTGAGTTTTTAAAATACTGTCTCTTCAATTACTAAGAGTTAAAAAGTAGTACTTATATTTATTCTGTAACACAGATGACAATTTACAAAACACGAGTCCTAAACTGAATTTCAAATATCAAAGCTTATTAACTTAAGCATGCATTTTATTTGAATAGAGAATTTTTACTCACCTGAGACACACCATTCATTGTAGGAAAACTTCCAACTTGCGTATTCTGTTTATTTGTGCAATGACAATGGGATTTAATACCATATTTTTCTCTAAGAGTATGCATTGCATCTAGAAGATCTGTCAAAACTACAAAATGTAACAGTGGTTAATAAAAAGATTCCCTGTAGTTGTTAAGATTATAACATTTTCTTGTGGAGGCTTTCTATTATCTTTTCACTTTTTTTCTTCAATGCTTCCATCTTTTTCATGTTTGATCATTCAACCAAATTCATGTTTATTCTCTTCTTTCACCTCTATTATTAAAAATTGAGTACACTCAAAAGAAGTAAAATAGTAACCTTTCATCATGAAGTCCAACAAGCTTTTTCATTACACTCTAGTTTTCCATTCCAAAAAATGGTTCCTTTGGCTTTGCCACTGAGCCTGACCTTGTCTTGCAGGCTTTATTACAAAGGATTCTAAGCACGGAGCAACAACAATCCTAGATTAGATAAACTTTACCTCTCCTTTCTAATAATTGGGAGCAACCAAGAGCTGTTTCACAACTAAATAATGTACACTTATACTTACCAGAACCAGGTATAATTTGAGTTGGCATTAAATGTTTGTGATCATGAGGCTGTCCCTTCACACACTTCATCCAAGCATACAGTTCTTTATCTGTAAGATATACACCTACGTTTATATCAGTCAGTTAGAAAATTGATGGTCTGTATATAAAGAGTTTAACAATTACATAAAATATCAACAGTAGACTTCAAATGTTTGGTTCTTAAAAGTATAAGACATCTCCACTATTCTGAAAATTTTATAAAAACAGGATACAAAACTGAAAAAATGTTAGCCTTTTCTGAAGTGATTATTCCTTATCATCATTAATGTCTTAGTTACTTCAATCTTCCATTTGATTCAAGCTTCTCTGTAGCTAACCTTCCTTTTATCTCAGCTATTTCCTATGCCAAAAAAGGCTTCTGCCTAATTTTAGTACATTACACTGATAGAAGTTTGAGGGTATTGCTCATTTCCCTTTTATGCTTACAGACATGTGAAAAAGTCACTATGTTATATAGTATTTAACTGCAATTACTGTCTTTAAACAACAGTGCATACCTGGAATTGTAAATGTAGTAAGGCATAGCATGTGGCATATCATACACAGGAAAAATACACAATATCTGGATCTTAAGGTGATATTTTTCTAAAACTTTAATGACAAAAAGCTACTATGGTGTGGCTATAAGAGCTTCCTTCCATAAATACAATATAAAGCTTAGTAAATTCAGCATAAAAAAACCTAGAACTATTGTTTCATGTAATGTCTCAGACTAAATAAAAACTCAAGTCCAGTCTGAAACTTGCTTTTAAAAGCTTTTTGACTTTCCACTCCAAAGCCTACATACTAACTTGTAAATGTTTCCTAACTGCTTTTATTTTAGACAGTTATGTTAATTACAACTATATAGTTATAACCTAGTCAATGTGAGTTTATTACAATATTTAACAGTGAAATAAGGAGATACATTGGTAACACAGAATATAACTCAAGACATACAGGTTATACTAAGAAAAAAATATATAAGTCAAGACATATAGGTTATACTCAAAACCAAAACCAAAACCAAACAGTATGGTGACTGATATTATAACTTTCAAAATTAACAATTTTGAAAATCAACAGTAACACATACATACCCTCTCATGCTTTCACATACATGTATACCATTAAGCAAAATATAATAAATTAAAAAGTTTCTTTATAATTAGGCAAAGGGAAAACAAGTTATATAGAATAAGGAAGAAAGAATATAAAATGCATGTTACGAAGTTCCTAAAAGTGCAGCTGGTTCTATCAACTGAAAATATCCAAATATATTTTGTGGTTTTGAAGATACTTAAACTGTGCCTAAAACTTTTTCTAAAACACTTTTAGTATATGAACAGGTCCATTTAGTTACTTTTTAAACTTCCTACTATCTACAAGTGTATTAACATGCAGAACACTTTTTATACCATTCTATTTATCTAGAAAATATTTTCAAAGGCTGTTTGCATAAATAAATATTTCTTCTTTATCCTGTAAGAATGGTACTAGTGGCAACATATTCTTAGGTATTTTGATTGGAACTTTATGGACCAATATTTAGAAAAATCAATTCATAGCAGTAAGTATTCAATTATAACTTATGTGCATGACTGTTATTTAACAGTTTCTAGAAGAGACTTCAGGCTTCTATACATTGGAATCCAAAAGCAGCAAAGCCTAACCTAAATTTGGGCTACATCAAGAAACTATCTGCCTGAATGGGAGTGTGGATCTATTCATCGGGCTGAAAAGATGCAGATGGACTTTGAATCTACAAAACCTGGACATTAATAAATTGTGGTTACTCCTACTTTAAAAAATGAACTTCATAAAACTTTCTTAATGTAATATATATCCAAAGTTAAGGAAGGGACAAAACAAACCACATTCACCTAATTTTCCAGATGAGTGACCCTAAAAAAGGGAATATTACAAAAATTTTCAATTTATATAAAGTTATAAACTGACCTCTAGAACTTTTCCTTTCCTTTCCCTTGTAACAATCTAAGCAGACCACAAATCCACATTTTTGGCAGACCCAGTGAATATTAAACAATGTCGCTTCACATGCATCACACATTTCCCGTACTCCTCTCACTGCTCTTTTCCAGGCAATTTTGGCTGAAACATAGAGAAATAAAAATTTTAAGGTATACATTGTTTTCCACTGAAATACATAAAAACAAAAACAAAAGTTTAATGTTAAACCAAGAACTCTGGATATATTAACTAAAGAACAACAGCAGATTGTAATTAATAATTCTCTATGGAAGATGTACATCTAATGGAGTGTTTCTCTACATTGGCCTTTTACTGAGTAATTTTCTGTGTGTTGGAGGATGTTTATTGCCATCTGTGGCCTCCACCCATCAGATGCTAGTACTCTACACCCCTACACCTTTTAGCTATATGACCAAAAATGTCTCTAGTCATTGCCAAATGTCCCCTGGGGGCAAATGAGTATTTTAAAGGAAAGGGAAGGTGAAGTAGCTAACACTTAAAGCACCCAATGTTAGGTGCTTTATATAAGTATTAACAAATTTATGAGGTAGTCATACAGCTAAACAAGGAGTAAAGTTGAGATTCAAATATAAATCTAACTCTATAGGCTGTGACCACACATTAAAAATTTAATAATTGAGATGGATTATGTCTTTATATGACAAATGCTGAAATTTCCCAATTTCACATCCAAGTGTCTTTATTGCACTAAATTATAATGGCAGAAATAGCAAAATGCTATTGTGATGTCATTCAGTTTCACTGTTAATCTACTTAGTTCAACCTCAACTGGAAAATCGTTACCTTAAGAATATTTGGTACATTTTTCGTCAACAGGTGTCATCAAATTAAAGGTCAACAAGACTAGGTAAGATTAGGGACTTTTCCCACATGATTAAACATACTTCAAAGAGAAACTGTTAAAAAGAAATTTGCACAGTTGCATATTCTAAGTACTTAACTTTCTTACCATCCTTTTTCACCCAGGACAAAGCTGTTTTTTCAGATGTTACTAATTGGCAGAACTTATCACCTATTATATCCAAGATGTATTTTGAAGTATCTATGTCTAGTTCATCATCTTCATAATTTTCATGTGTCCATAAACTCATAGCTTCATCATCATATTGGTCAGGAGAAGAAAAACCATCTATTCTAACCACTCCATTTTTACTAAATGACAATCTGAAATTTTAACACACAAAAGCATTAGATACCAAGACAGAAGTACAGTTTTAAGTTGTAAATTTATAGTTAATTTAAATTATATTATAAACATAG
This sequence comes from Manis pentadactyla, assembly GCF_030020395.1. Taxonomy (NCBI): domain Eukaryota; kingdom Metazoa; phylum Chordata; class Mammalia; order Pholidota; family Manidae; genus Manis; species Manis pentadactyla. The sequence continues at coordinate 85,169,176 of NC_080026.1, forward strand.
AAATTATTCACAATTAAAATATAAGAAACCAGGGTAGTCCTTATACACACACACACACACACTTTATTCATTAAATTTAACCAACTTAAATTACTTGCATAGTACAACTCAAATGGCAGTGATAAGCAGCACCGATTTCAGGTTATTTCAAGAAATAAGGTTTTCCCCATCACTTATACTTAATTCCAGCCAAATGAAAACTATGTCCAAATATTTTATGAGCCAAGAGCTTGTAAGATGGCCACATGGTACCTAGAGCAATGCTGTTCTTTTATATAATCTAAATTAGGAACTTCTAAAGTTGAAAATGCTTTAAATCACCTTAAAACATTCACTGGGAGGATTTTTAAAAATGCTAAGTAAACATACATTTTTTTCATTAATGAAAAGGATACTTTATTACATGATTCACAGGAACAAGGATAAAGTTCTTAAAAGTGTGTAAGGAACCCACTTAGTGCTTACTTCCTCTTTAGCTTCTGATATCCAATTAATACAACTACTCAATTCAGAGACATGTAGGGAAAATTAAAGACAAAAATGCTATTCTCCCACTACTGGCTGGTGATTGTCTTTGTACTTACTCTCTTTACTTTTAAACAGCAGATATCAAAAAGTTCATTACAAGTCATTCTGTATTTTTGAAATAGAAAATACCAATATTTCTTATACCCCCTTTTCACATACCTTTATTACCTTACCCTTTCCCAATTTTTCTTAAACCAAATTTCTTCCTTTGTTACAAGTCATGTTTCAGTTTTGTGTTTTTATCTCTACCTGAACATATCTTTCCTTTAGATTTTTCTAAGGTTTCTAATCTCTCTTCAAACCATTATTGATTCCTTTCATTTTTCTGTACTCTCATGTCAACTACGCTCTATAACTATTTTTTAAAGTTGTCCTTTGTGGAAGTATTGGCTAGAAGACAAGACTATGAAGTAAAGAAGAAATAAGAAACAACTTGGGGGAAGGAGAAAAGATGGCTGCGTGAGTAGTGTGATAGAAATCTCCTCCCAAAATCACATGTTTTGAAAATATGACAAATACAACTATTCCTAAAAGAGTGACCAGAAGTTAACAGTACACCAGCCACTCTACGTCTGGGAGAAGTCAACATCTCATGGAAAAGGGCAAAGAAAAAAAACTTAACCTGGCAGGAAATGAGCACCACCCCCCAACCCCAGCTCACTGGCGGAAGGAAGAGAATCATAGCCAGAAGGGAGTGGAAGCACAGGACTGTTAAATACCCAGCCCCAGAAATCTACCCCGGGAGCACAGACCCACATTGCATGGTGCTCTGGAGATTAGAGGAGCTGAAAACCAAAGTCAGAGACTAAGACTGTGAAAGGTTCCCCAAACCAGCTGCCCTGGGACAAAAGAAAAGGGGGTACTTTAAAAGACTTATCAACAGTCAGAAGGCTGCTAAAGGGGCAAGGGATTAGGAAAAGGAACAGGTGGACAAAATTGTCATGGTACACTCAGCTCAGCAGGCTGGGAACTTTGAGGAGCTTCAGGTGCCCTATTCCCCTGGTTGGCAATGCAGCCCCAAGGTCCTTCACTGCGGTAAGGAGCCTGCTACTCCTTCCATCCCACTGGTACCTAAATGCAAACCTGCTGTCCCTGCCACTGGAGGGAAGCCCCAGCTATAGCAACTGCACAGCTTAAGGCAGAGGCTTCTCGCTGCATGCCGCTAATTGGACCAGACAGCAGAGACAGGCATGATGACCTGGAAGCACGAAAGGAATTTGCCCTCCCTGCAAATACCTGGGCTGCTCGCCTGTGACCCCCTGCCATTGCCTAGGCGAGCAGGAAGGTAGCCCCAACCATGGCAGCATAGGGCAGATTCCTCCGCATGGCTAACTGGCCCAGACAGCAGACAGGCACTGCGACCAGGAAGTAGGAAGGGACTTTGTTCTCCCAGCTGATATCCACACCACTCGCCTGAAACCACAACCATCACTCCAGTACTATGAAAAGGCAAGAGAACCTTGTTCAATTCAAAATCCCTCAAACACCAGAAGAGGGCTCAGTGAGACTGAAATCACCAAACTTCCTGAAAAAGAATTCAAAATGAAAGTCGTAAGGATGCTAATGTAGCTACAGAAAAATAGAAATATTTAAGATCGAAGTGACAAAATCAGGAGGGAGATGGAATAAAGAATACTCAGAGAACATTGTGACTAATCCAAACGGAACAATATTCATATTATAGGGGTACCAGAAGAAGAAGAAGAGAGAAAAAAGGGATAAAAAGTGTCTTTGAGGAAGTAATTGCTGAAAACTTCCCCAAGCTGGGGAAGGAAATAGTCTCTCAGGCCATGGAGGTGCACAGATCTCCCAACACAAGGGACCCAAAGAAGACAACACCAAGACATATAATAATTAAAATGGCAAAAACTGACGGACAAGGACAGAGTATTAAAAGCAGCCAGAGAGAGAAAAAAGATCACACACAAAGGAAAACCCATCAAGCTATCATCAGACTTCTCAGCAGAAACCTTACAAGCCAGATATAGTCAACACAATGGAACAGAAGGGCCTTAAACCAAGAACACTCTACCCAGCAAGGTAATCATTTAAATTTGAAGGAGGGATTAAACAATTCCCAGATGGGCAAAAGTTGAGGGAATTTACCTTCCAAAAACCATGTCTACAGTGAATTTTAAAGGGATTGCTCTAGATGGAAGTGTGCCTAAGGCTAAATAACTGTCACCAGAGAAAATAAAACCACAACAAAGCAGACCAATTAAATACAAACCAAATGCAAAATTAAATCAGCTACCCACAAAGTCAAGGGATACACAAAGAGTAGAGAATATGACACCTAACGCATAAAGGTGGAGGAGGAAGAAAAAGAAGGGAGAGAAAAAAGAATATTCAGATTGTTTTTAAAACAGTGTAATAAGTGAGTTAAGGTAGAATGCTAGGTAGTAAAGAAGCTGCCCATGAACCTTTGGTAAGCACGAATCCAAAGCCTGCAATGGCAATAAATACATATCTATCAATAATCACCATAAAGGTAAATGGAGTGAATGCACCAATCAAAAGACATAGAGACCCATCTATATGCTGTCTACAAGAGACTCACTTCAAACCCAAATACATACACAGACTAAAAGTGAAGGGATGGAAAAAGATATTTCATGCAAATAATAGGGAGAAAAAAGCAGGAGTCGCAGTACTTGTATCAGACAAAACAGACTTCAGTACAAAGAAAGTCACAAGAGACAAAAAAGCATATTACATAATGATAAATGAATTGGTCCAACAAGAGGATGTAACTACTACAAATATCTATGCACCCAACACAGGAAGACCTACATATATGAAACAAATGCTAATAGAATTAAAGTGGGAAATAGAATGCAAGGCAATCATTTTAGGAGACTTCAACTCACCACTCACTCCAAAGGACAGATCAACCAGACAGAAAATAAGGACACAGAGGCACTGAACAACACACTAGAACAGATGGACCTCACAGACATCTACAGAACTCTACACCCAAAAGCAGCAAGATACACATTCTTCTCAAGTGCACATGGAACGTTTTCCAGAATAGACCACATACTAGGCCACAAAAAGAGCCTCAGTAAATTCAAAAAGATTGAAATTCTACCAACCAACTTCTCAGATCACAATGTATGAAACTAGAAATAAATTGTACAAAGAAAACAAAGGGCTCACAAACACATGGAGGCTTAACAACATGCTCTTAAATAATCAATGGATCAATGACCAAATAAAAACAGAGATCAAGCAATATATGAAGATAAAGGCATCCAGACTGGTAAGGAAGAAGTCAAACTGTCACTGTTTACAGATGACATTATACTGCACATAAAAAGCCTTAAAGAATCCACTCCAAAACTACTAGAACTAATATGTGAATTCAGCAAAATTAATACACAGAAATCTGTTGCATTCCTATACACTAACGATGTACTAGCAGAAAGGGAAATCAGGAAAACGATTCCATTCACAATTGTATTAAAAAGAACAAAATACCTAGGAATAAACCTAACCAAGGAAGTGAAAGACCTATATCCTGAAAACTATAAGAGACTCTTGAGAGAAATTAAAGAGGACACTAATAAATGGAAACTCATCCCATGCTCTTGGGTAGGAAGAATTAATCCTGTCAAAATGGCCATCCTGCCTAAAGCAATCTACAGATTCAATGCAATCCCTATCAAAATACTGACAGCATTCTTCAACGAACTGGAACAAACTGTTCTAAAATTCACATGGAAACAAAACAGACCCTGAATAGGCAGAGCAATCCTGAGAAGGAAGAATAAAGCAGGGGGGATTATGCTCCCCAACTTCAAGCACTACTACAAAGCCACAGTAATCAAGACAATTTGGTACTGACACAAGAACAGACCCACAGATCAATGGAACAGAACAGAGAACCCAGATATAAACCCACACATATATGGATACTTAATACATGATAAAGGAGCCATGGACATACAATGGGGAAATGACAGCCTCTTCAACAGCTAGTGTTGGCAAAACTGTACAGCTACATGTAAAGAGAATGAAAGTGAATTACTGTCTAACTGCATACACAAAAGTAAACTCAAAATGGATCAAAGACCTGAATGTAAGTCATGAAACCATAAAACTCTTAGAAAATGAACAAGTGGAACTATAACAAACTAAAAAGCTTTTGTACATCAAAGGATACCATCAGTGAAACAAAAAGGCATCCTACAGTATGGAAGAATATATTCATAAATGATATATCTGATAAGGGGCTGATATCCAAAATACATTAAGAGCTCATGAGCCTCAACAACTAAAAAGCAAATAACCCAATTAAACAATGGGCAGAGGATCTGAATAGACACTTCTCCAAAGAAATTCAGATGGCCAACAGGCACATGAAAAGATGCTCCACATCGCTTATCATCAGAGAAATGCAAATTAAAACCACAATGAGATATCACCTTACACCAGTTAGGATGGCCAACATCCAAAAGACAGACAATCAGAAATGATGGTGAAGATGTGGAGAAAGGGGAACCCTCCTACACTGCTGGTGGGAATGTAAATTAGTTCAACCATTATGGACAGCAGTATGGAGGTTCCTCCAAAAGCACAAAATATAAATACCATTCGACCCAGGAATTCCACTCCTAGGAATTTATCCTGAGAAAACAGAATCACATATTAAAAAAAGACATAACCACCCCTATGTTTATCGCAGTATTATTTACAATAGCCAAGGTATGGAAGCAACCTAAGTGTCCATCAGTAGGTGAATGGATAAAGAAGATGGAGTACATACACACAATGGAGTATTATTCAGCCATAAGAAGAAAACAAATCCTACCATTGGCAATAACATGGATGGAGCTAGAGGGTATTATGATCTGTGAAATAAGCCAGGCAGAGAAAGATAAGTACCAGATGATTTCACTCATCTGTGGAATATAACAACAAAGCAAAAAGTGAAGGAACAAAACTGGAGACTCACGGAACCCAAGAATGGACTAATAGTTACTAAAGGGAAAGTGACTGGGGAGGGTAGGTGGGATAAGGGGATTAAGGGGCATTATGATTAGCACACATAATATAGTGGGTGCACGGAGAAGGCAGTATAGCACAGAGAAGACAAGTAGTGACTCTATAGCATCTTACTATGCTGCTGCATAGTGACTGTAGTGGAGTATATGATGGGGACTTGATAATAGAGGGGAATGTAGTAATCACAATGTTGTTCATGTGAAACCTGAGCATAAGATTATATATTAATGATACCTCAATTAAGAAAAAGAAAGAATACTTAAAAAAAAAACTCCAAAAAATAAACAGAACTTATTCTCTTCTTACCAATACAAATATTGAGCGTCTTTACTGGGCCACTGAGAGAGTATATTTGCCAGAGAAAAGTGTTTCCTATCTTCTCAAAAAAAAATGATGATGATGATTAGGAAACTAACTGCAGCTAACATTAATAGAGCATTTCATATGTGCTTGGTACTACAGAGTACTTTAATCTCATTTAACTTTCATTAAACTTCTCTGAGGTAGGTACCACTATCATTCACATTATGCAAATGACACAGCCTTAGCTGAGGTCCTACTACAGTCAATGTAAAAGTCATACAGGAACTATGAGACAGAACTGGAACTGAAACCCCAAACTCCAGAGTCTGAGAAATTAACTGGTCTCTAAGGCTGGGTTACCCAGTTATTCTTTAGCTGAACTCATACAAGCCTGCAACTTTTAGTATTAATGTATTTTGTAATATTTGTATTACATCAATATGTTGGTTAAAAACAACTAAGTTGCTTTTATATTTACTTCAAAACCTGTGAAATGTGACACGGCACTAAAAAAATATTTTCTTGTCATGAGTAATTTCTATTTTTACAGCTACAAATATTTAACAAAAGTATGGATATTCCAATGTAATGCACAGAGACTTTAGATTAATCCCTACACTGTTTACCTAAATAATAGACTATTTGTGATTGCTAGCTAATGCACAGATATAAATGTGACATTGTTTTGGCCAAAGTATATAATTAAATAAATTGTTAAACTACTGTTTCCTACCATTTTCTAGAAAAACATATACTATTGTTTTTGAATATTGAGGAGGAATAAATCTCTCAAAAGAAAAAGGCCATATGAACACAAGTAGCAATGTGAATATGAATTTAGTCCAACAGCTAGTTATTACTAAATTTAGTGCACAGAAAGTTTAATATTCTCTTATGTTTCAGAAACAAGTAGGCTGAAAGACTCTTTCTCACCACCAAAAGGGACCCTCAGAAAGACAGAATTTCCAATGTTAAATAAACATACCTTTTCCCATATAAGTTATTTCACTTACCGTCTAAAGTAGTAAAATCTACAAAATACCGGTGAGTGACTTGGTTCTTCTCCTTTTTTACTCCGAATAAGCCTACATTCTCGGCACTTCTGCAAATTAGGCCCTATCTCACAGCAGGAGTCATCCTGTAAAAAGGATTCCCCAGTTTGCTTCAGCTTCTTGACTTTACGCCAGTCTTTTAATACTGAACGAGGGATGCCAGCTGTAAAATCAGTAAGAAAGTTTAGTAAGACTATCTTTTTTTGAAAGGTACCCCCTTGAGATAAAATTCAAGACAAAAATACAGTGGTGTCAATATATTAAGACTGTAGGAAAGAAGCAAGATTATAGTTCTAGGTATTCATTAATAATTAACAAATCCACAGCAGCATTACTATTTTTTTTACTATTCTACTACCAAATTAACTCTTGTTAGTATATTGGAAATGTAGAGCTGAATAAATCTTCCTGACATCTTTACATATTAAATATTCAAATTTGTGTAACAGCAAACACAGGAATCAACACAGGAATCAATCATTTTCTGTGTAATCTATAGAAATTTCATCCTTTTTACACAGAAATTTGGTATATGTAAGAAGACAATATATTTGGTATATCCATAGGAAAAACATAAAAGAACAAAAGTTAATACTTTTAGAAACTACAAGCTAATTTCAACCTATTTGTATTGTTTTTAAATATTTAAATCATGTTAAGTGTAGCTCATTAAAACAAGTGGTGATTTTATAATACCAATATTTGACTCCCTTATTTTAAATACCTCCAATACATTGTTGGAAGCAGTTATCTTTTAGAAAAATAGAAGGTTTTGAAGAAAGTTAAAAAAAAAAGGAAATCAGAGAGGTCTAAAAGAAAAAAACCTCAAATGCAGTGTACCAGCCTAGTATCGGAAGGAAAAAAACTTATTTACTATGCTTGATGTCACTGTTCCAACACATTTATTTACTTGGAACTTAATTGTTATAGTAACATTGGCTCCAATAATCAGTAATTATTAAAGTAGGAAGAAATCAAAACATTATACATAATTTTGCCTATTAAATTAAAAAAGAACCAGTCATTTAAAAGCAATCTATGCTGGAGCAAATTATGTTGAGTTTTTTAAGTTGTACTTACACTGTCCATATTTATATAGCTTGTCAGACATGAGATTTACATAGTTCGCTATCCCTGTCATGTTGAAAAAAATTGTACTTCCTACCTTTTTGTTTCTAATCATGCCCATTTTGTGGGTCAGAGGCAGTAACAGCTATTCTACTGAGACTATAATATTTCTTGCAGAAGCATGCAGCTGAACCCTTGTCCTGAGCTCCCATTATCACTTACCTGTTGATACCATATGCAGTAAAATTACAGCAGTATCACACATCTTAACACAGGAAGTACTGTGTTTAGACTCCAGGGTGGCCCATCTAAAATCAGCTCCAGTTATTAAGTACTTCTAAGGATTGCTGCCTGGTTCTTTACAATTACATGTTCTTCCCTTTTTTGTCTCCAACTTAGGGCAAGGAGCCATTTGGTTTAAACCACTAGAGAAACATATGTGTGCATAAACACCACTTAAAGAATAAAAATGTTTCTGGAAGGCTTGTGTAAAAGAGGTTTATTTCTTCCACCGTGTATAAGACTGATTTCTCCTATGGACTGTATTAAATTCAGAGCTTTTAGAAGTCAGAATGAACAAAAGAAATGGTACACTGGTGAAAAAGTTTTACTTGGCACATTTTCTTCCAATCATTTATTTATTTTTTATTTATTACATTAGAATAAACTATGAATGCAATCTATTTCTATTTTCACTAGAAAACTATTAACCAATACACTTTTACATTCCAGATAATGGAACAGTTCAAAGAGTATGGAAAACATACCATTATGAACAATTTAATTATTATAACAAAAGCCAGATTTCCAAGCAAATCTCAGTTCTGTGGCATAAAATAGACACTTAAGAACTTTAAAAAGAAAAAGAAAAAAGAGTTACAAAGACATGAAGTCCCAGGTCAAGCAAATCTCAGTTCTGTGGCATAAAATAGACACTTAAGAACTTTAAAAAGAAAAAGAAAAAAGAGTTACAAAGATATGAAGTCCCAGGTCATAGATACAGTTTTTGTTATTATAAGTTTTGCCTTAGATTAGGCCACACATGACTATAGCTAATGCTTGTGAATTTTACTGAAATAGTATTTCTATTGCAAATAAAACTTCATCTTTCAATTCTATATATCTAACTTACTGGCAATATCTAAAATTTCAAACTTTGAAATTAAGGCAGTCAACAAAAAACAGTAGGAAGTCAATGAATATTTCTACTTCCTTTTTATCTTAAGAACCTTTTCAACCTTAGTTCTTTACTAGCAAATCCTCTAAAAGCTGCTGTAGCAACAGAAAACTAGAGAGGAAGAAAATGAGAGAAATTCATGCTAACCTTTTATGTATGATACACTATCACCTTTTAAAATATTTTTTGAGATATAGAAATTAACTCTGATTACAGTCAAACCACTGTTTTTGTATATCCTAGGGCATCTATTTAAATTTTATGGGCCATTTCAGCTCAAGAAACAAAACTACATAAAATATTAGTCACAGAGAAGAAGCCAACTTTTAACATACCAGTAACAAAAGGCAAAAGATATAAAGACTATCCAAAACAAAACAGATAAAGCAAAATCTATTATATTTGGCTGCAGAATGTACTAAGAATCATACTATTGTATGTGTTTATGTATATATGTGTATTAACTGTGTAAGAAATCATATTATATTCTCTAAATACATACTTAACTTACTTTTTTTTGAATGACTGTGACTGATGACAATCCTAATGTTCATTAGAAGAATAAAGGTCGTATTTAATCCATGAGGTAGATAATTCACTCAGATTTAGAAGTTGGACTTATGAACTCCCAATTTAGAGAACTTTTCTAGATAGCCCCAAACTAAAGTAAGTCAACTCTGCCCATAATTAATAGATGGGATTTAACAGACACTTACTATTATGTTGGACTTGGTCATAAATGTACTTAAAACAGCCTCTCTGATGCTAAATGTTAGTTCCTAAAAGGGGAGATCTGACTAAAGCATCACAACTTGTGGTGGGGGAGGTACTGATTTCAGTCTTTGTCTTAGAACTCTTTACTTGGGAACATGTTCATTCAATCTTAAAATGAAAACAGAATATGTACTTCATTAAGAGTTAAGCTAAAAAATTTAAGTGTTAAAAGCTGGAAGGTTTCTCTGTCTTCTGTAAATTTAACTCAAGTATTTGAATACTCAACACCAAAGGAAATGTTATGTGACATGGTATAGAAACAATTATTGATCACACTAAGACTCTTAAGAACTCATTGGGGAAGAAAGTAGAACACATAAGAAAAAGCAATACTGTATACAATCCAATACTCAAATAAATGGCATGTATCCCGTATCCTCTATTGTCAAGCTCCATTTCTTTTTTCTGACTATATTTGCATTTCAGTCTGTCAGCCTGTCTCTAGTTGAGCTTTTTTTCCTTCATTTTTTCACTTTCTGACTGTCCTTTTCTATGATTCCATACTTCTGTTTTTCTCTTTCACTTTGCCTCTGGTTTCCACACAGACATATGGGAAAACCTCATTCAGTCAAAAGGCTCCAAATAGGAGCTCTCAAGCATCCAAGTGCTTGTGAAAGTACTTCTTGGAATGTCCACACTGTCAGATATTTCATGTATTATATGTGGATGAATACATGGATATACTGAAACTATTTAGAGCTTTCTGCATTGGTCAACATACCTAAAAAGAAATAAGCGAACTGAGAAAAACTAGAGTAAAAACATCCAGAACACTTTACAGTGAATATTAATGGCAAGTACCACTTATTTTGCCCTGCTATAGCCACAAACAAAATGTGAATTGATCAATTTTGGAACTTCTACTTACTCTGGAAGTTCTTGAATACAGAAATAAATACATAAAACTAAGCACCCCTAGCCCCTTTTAACTTTTACCCATTGTTCAGGACTGCTTCAATGAGTAGCATTACAGTTAAATAAAGATAATTTCAATTAAGCTTTCTATTTTGTTACAAGGTGAGAGAAGGGTGAGATATAGGCCACACTCACACTATGGTACTTTTGAAGTATTTCTCTTCTAAAATGTGACTTAAAGGAAATATATATCAGCAGGATTTCTTTCTCAACTGTATCTTGTTACATACAGGTAAGTACCTAGTATTAGGAATCTACTTTTGGTATATAGCTGTACCTGTATTTTGACAATTCTTAAAATTCTGAGTAACTACTACATTACATACTGGGTTTTTGTCAACATGAGTGCCAGGTAAAACATTTCTGTGTGTCTTAAAAATGGAGAGAGATATCATCTCTCATTTCCTCTTATAGGGTACTTGTGAAATGCAGAAATGACGTCAGTCAGCACATACACTCTGCTAGGGCTATATACAAATAAAGTTAAAAGGTGCCTTTAAGCACGCTCATCTTTAGAGTTCCAGCATTACTCCAAGAACAACATGCAGTCCATTTTACCTAGATTTTAAGAAGTTATTAATTTACTTACCACTATTACTGTTGCTTTGCAATTTTAATTTGCTTTTTTCTTTGGCACTCCTGCTGAGAACCCCATTGGGTTTTAAATCTTCTTCTAATTCACCTCTTCTCTTCTGCAAATCATTTTGCTTCTTTTTATAAGTTGGCTTAGGTTGCCTTTTAGTCCTTTGCTCTGACTTGCTTTCACTTTCATCTGAGTCTCCACTTTCAGAGCCAGATTCATAAGTTCTTTTGGTTTTTCTCCTACTGACTTTATCATCTTTTATGTATTTATCTACTATGATCTTACTATCTACACTAGCTTGTATATCATTAGATGTAGAGGCTATCAAATTGACAGAACATGGCTTAATAATTTCTGATACAGAATTCCCTGGATTTTCCATTTTATTAGTATTTTTATCTTCTTCTGAGTGTCTAGTAAGCCAGGCCTTTTTCAGTTTAGTATGGTAGTTAGGTTGACTTGCCTGGGATGCTTGCCCATTTCCAACAGAGTTTGCTTTGTTTATTGTACTACAAACTACAGTGCTATCCAAGAGAAGGGAGGCTGAAGATGTCTGATTTTTCACAGCATTAGGCTCACTCTCACTGACATTATTACTTTTAAATTGAGCTGCAGCCAATGCTGCCTTGTGCTTTTTTAAATGGATAAAATCAGTGCCTGAGAACCCGGAGCTCAGCTGAACAGCACTTCCTGTCTGACTACTGGCTGGTGTAACTGGAGCTGTAGTGCTGACCCTACATGCCTGTGTTTGAGCTGCTGAATGACTGTCACTCTTTGAAGAGGTACATTCTAAGGATTTAGAGGCCAAAATGGTATTTGACAAAGAGTAAATTATTTCTGAACCACCCCAGCTGGAGACACTGGTGGTAGTGGCAGCAGATGTGAATACATCCGTTTTAGTATTACACACTGTATTTGCAGCAGACATGACTGAACTGGGAACACTGCCCTGTGAGACAGCCTGGAAGTTTTTTTCAGATTTTATGTGAGCACTGTCTGAATTCACACTTGGCAAAGTGATTCTTCCAGACTCTCCAGCTTCTGTCGGCTTAAGGCAATCTGTTTGATTTGCCCCAGTTGAAGATCTTTCACTAACTCGACCTTTGGAAGGTAACTGCTTTGTTGGCATGCTATCAAGTTTTGTCCTAGAAGGTGGACGTACAATGACAGATGCCATAGCAGCCTGTGACTTTCCGCTGCTTTTCTCCACATGCCATTCAACTTTCTCTTTGCTGAGGTTATTATTAGATTTCCATATTTCTGTCAAACTCTTTTCAGAAGAAATCTTAAAATTTGCCTGAGAGTCTTTTGGCTCGGGAATTAGAGTTGGGGGCTTTTGTGATTCTGGAACTTTCCCACCGGCACTCACAGGCATCACTGGAGTTAAAGTTGGAGGGGAAAGGCTACTATAGTTGCCTTCCTTTCTTTCCAGGCTGTGATGGATTGGTGGGTGAAACACTGGTGCTCTATGTAAAGCAGGCATGCTCCGGAGTGTATTTGTAGAAGACACTGTCAAATGAGTAGGACTCCTACAATCAGTTCTGAAGGTTGTTACTGACTGAGAGGCAATTTGATGAGAAAGATGTTCTGGTATCTTGGCTATTAAACTTTCACTTTCCGGTTGGTGTTTAATCAAAGGTGGAGGCTTTGAAAGAGATGACAGAAATGAAGTCAGTGTCTGAGGATTAGCTGCTGCTGCAAGAGTATTACTCTGTTTTTCACTGTAAATATTTGAAACTTCTTTGGATGGGTATGACCTTGGTGGTTCATTGACCACACTATTAGACAATGTAGTAAAGTAGTTACTTTGGGGTAAACTCTGAGGCATTGAGTGCTTCATTTTATAAAGATCTGATACTGAGCACTCTACATCTTTGTCTTGTTTGATAACATGGCTTTTAGGGCTAGAAGATGATGATGCTACTCTGGAATAATTATCTCTCTCACCCTCAAGCCCCTTGATTTTAGTTGTAAAGGGAGCAACATCAATGCTTTCTTGAAGAATTCGACGGTGTTCCTCCTTGTATTTATTTAATCTCTCTCCAGTCTCCTGGGCTGGTCTCTGCAGTTGATTCAATACAGGATCCACAAAATGCCTATGCAAGTGACCATCTTTTCCACTCTGTGACCTACTTAGATCCAGGTCATTTTTTGCTGATGTGGATGCAACAGAACGTAATGGTTCAAAAAAAGCTTTCCTCTCCAAATCTCTGTAAAGGAAGTAGAAGGTTCTGTAAACACTTTTTCCTGTGTGATATGAAGACAGTTCTATACAGTATCATGCTATTATTAAAGTAAAACATAACTTTCTGTATACTAATATTACACAGTAAATCAGAAGGTGTATCTGAACAGAAAAAAAGTTTCAAGTCATTTACTAACTCAAACTTACCTGTTTAGAAAGTGAATTAAGAAAAACTATAAAAGACAAGGTATTTGTAAGTTTTAAGCACTGGTGAACTTACTCTTTATGATGATCTACTGAACTTTTTGTCAATGGTGGACTGGAATGTGCTGTAATTTTAAGAGACCGATGAGACTCTGCACTAGAAGGTCTGACGGGAATGTGACTAAGTAATCCAATACCATCTGCTGAGGTCGCGGGGGTGGGTTGATGTAACCAAGGACTGGGAGAATTCTATTAAGAAAAAAAACTCAGACTTTAGTTACTAGAAAAAGCTAAACACAGTAGCATAGTAAGACTTTAATTGCAGTATATTTATAAAACACAAGACTTTTCTAAATATATCTTAAAAGAAATATTCAGGTAAGTAAGTAACCCAAGATAATAATATAGTTTTTTTTTTGGTGTGATGTAAAAAATTAATCAGCATTAAGATAGTAATTTCCAGAAATTTATTGTTATTTATTTCAGTGAATGCAGAGCCTTTAACTTACAAATAATATATAGAGAACCTAGCTTTTAAGATACCCTAAGATTCTAGCACCAAAATAGACTGGTAATAGAAAGAAAACAATTTATTATTCCTAAAATAATTTGACCAGAAAATTATAATCAAGTTCATTTGCCAATTTTTGTTATCAAAAATAACAAACTTTTTCAATGTGACACATTTACTTAGAATTGTCAGAAAATTACATTTTCAAAGGTCATCCAGTCCTTTTCACTACAAGCTGTAAGAACTGTTGGACCAAAAAAAAAAAGAACTGTCGGACCATTAAACTTTGAGGTGTGGAGCTGTAACAAAATTTTTTATATATCATTATGCTGCCTTTCTCATACTGAATATTTGATGATACTGATGTCTATATTGAGACTTAGAACTATCTAATAACATGCTTAAGAACTGTTTCAATACTATGGCTGACATTCTTCAGAACATACTTTGTTCAGTTATGCTTAGTTGAGTCAGATATTGGGAAAATACATCTTTAGTCTTAACAGAGAGAATAAATTTTACATTTCAAAATGATAATGCAAAAGCAATATGGTACCACACCTACAATATAATGAGTTATGAGAAATACATATTTGGTCATCTGAATGACCGCATACTTCCCAGGTATATTTGGTCTTCATTCAATTTCTGAAAATCCTCCAGAGCCTTAAAGGCGAAAAAAGGGGTGTGGGTGTTTTGACATGTCAATGAGGGACTTCTGGACTCCACCAAAAAAGGCAGGGGCTGGAGGTTCAATAAGTCAATGGCCAATGATAGTCTATCATGAGTATGTAATGAAGCCCTAACAAAACCTGTAAGAGCGTGTCTCTCCCTTGCACCCTGCTTCTCTGTCAGAGAGCGCTTATACACTTGGTGAACCAGAAAGATGCCACATGCCCCTGAGCCAGGCCCCAACCTCCATGAGGATAAAAGCTCCTTTACTTGGGACCTTGCCCTATGTATCTCTTCATCTGGCTGTTAACTCTAAGGTATCCTTTATTAAACTAGTAAACATTAAGTGTTTTCCTGAGTTCTGTGAGCCACTCTAGCAAATTAATCAAACCTAAGGAGGAGGTCATGGGAACATCCAATCGGTAGCCAGTTGGTCAGAAGTACAGGTTGCCTGGGGCTTGTGACTGGTATCTGGAGTTGGGTGGGGGGCAGTAGTGGTAGTGGAGGGCAGTCTTGTAGGATGGAGCCCTTAAACTGGGGAAATCTGGTGCTGTCTCTGGGCAGATAATGTCAGAATTCAGTTGAGTTCTCTGACACCCTGCTGGTGTTCAAGAATTGCTTGATGTTGTATGCGGCAAGACCCCTCCCTCTCCTACACACACGTGTGTACTGAAACTGGGTCTGGGAACCTGAAAGAAGTTGTACTACTGCTATATAGAAAAAAAAAAAAACCACCAAAGATATGCTACTATAAATTACTGAGAATAAAAATAAACATTATAAAACCATAAACCTCATGAGAAAAAAATACACATATATATATGCACATAAGGATCATTCATATACATGTTTACAAGGCCTGTTATATAAGATCTAGTAATCTTAAGCTGCGATCAATTATGGCAATGATAAAAATTTTTGATTATGAAATACCACTAAAATTTTTAAATCATAATACTAGAGTTTAAGATCTTTATTTTTGCTCAAAATGTTAAATTTACTCCTTTATAATTTTACATAACAAAATGAGTCTGTTATACTTGTTTTTAATAAGTCTATTACCAGTTAATAAAACATTTTATGCCTTCATAATCCTGGAAGCTAGGGTGACACATACTGAGAGAGGATCCCATCCAAGCAATTTCTAATAGTTATTTAAACTTGTTTTCCAGGGTTTGGAAGTTAAGGAAGACGACTCAAAACTATTTGCCAGTTCTTGGCTCCCATGTATCCTCTACCCTGCAGCTGTATTCATGACCCATCAGAGTGGAGGGTTGGAGTAAAAAGGTGCTTGCACTGGGCACTAAGGTTTATCAGGCCTGCTTCCAACTCTTGCAAATAGAGTATCGTAGTAATTAGTGACTTTTAATTGATTTTTAACTACCTAATGTACACATTCCAGTAAGATACTACCTACTGCAAGTTCAATAGCACCATCAAGAATGGGAAGTTTATAATAATGCAAGCATAATTCTTCTAGAACTGAAATCTTGCCAACATTAAATGTGGAGATGCTGTTGCAGAATAAATTGTGGAGTTCACTGATGACTTCATTAAAGAAGGCCAAAACTCATATGGAGGGGGAGCCAAAAGGAGCTGACGTTTGTTATGGATATAAACCACAAGAAATATCCATCAAAATTGTTGGAACTCTGTTGCACAACTAACCACCTGACGCTCCTTACCACCAAGGTCAACAATAACTACTTGGAAATCAAGGAAGGACTATGGCTAGTCTATGTCATCACTGCTACCTAGAAGGTAACAGCTCCTCTGACAAACTGTTGGCATGAGGAAGACCATCTTTCCACCTACTAACAAGGCTCTCTACGTAAGCAGTATTATCCTTAAAATAAATGAGAAGCTCAAATGAGTATTCATATTTGAACTGACTGTTTATAGTTCATAATGCATGAGCAAAACCAAAAGTTTCTGTGATGACTGCCCTTGTACTGCTCACCATGTAACTTATTCAATATGTAAGAATTTGTTCTCCATGTAAGAACTTGTCCGTTATGCTTCAGAAGATTGGAGACTGACGAAAATTAGGCTTGGGGTGGATTAATGATTGTGCATTGAGCACTGACTCCCCTATACAGAATTTTATTGTTGTTAACAACCATTTGATCAATAAATATGAGAGATGCCCTCACAACAACAACAACAAAAAAAAGTACACACTTCCAATTGTAAAATAAATAAGTAACCGGGATGTAATGTATAGCATGAGGAATATAGTCAAAATATGGTAACAACTTGGTATGGTGATAGCCGGTACCTAGAATTATCATGTATATAAATGTTGAATCACTGTGTTGTACACCTGAAACTAATGTAATGTAATACTGTGGGTCAACTACCCTTCAATAAAAAATAATAATAAATAAATAAATAAATGAGAAGCTCACAGGCATTTTCTTTCAAATTGCTATCCCTAATATAGCTAGTATGGATCTTGCCCAAGTTGAGAAAGGCATTAAAAATACCGAAGTTTATCACAACAGCCAATGGGTGGAAGTAACCCAAAAGTCCATCAACAAGTGAATGTATGAAGAAAATGTGGGATATATGTAACAGATGATGCAGCTTAAAAAAGGAAATCATGTGAGATACTACAACATGGATAAACACTCAAGATATTATGCTGTATGAAATAAGCCACTAAAAGACAAATACTGTACGATTACACTCAATGAGGTATCTAAAGCAGTCAGAATCATAGAAACAGAAAGTAGCAAGTAGATGCCAAGGACTAGGGTGAAGGGGAATTTGTTTAATGGGTATGGAGTTTCAGTTTTTAAGATGAAAAAGTTCTAGAGATCTGTTGTTAACAATGTGAATATTCCTAACACTGCTGAACTGTACACTTACAAATGGTTATGATGGTAAATCCAATGTTAAATGTTTTTACCACAATAAAAATAAATTTTAAAAAGTGTTAACATATTCTGGGGAATATCTGAAGAGCATCCTAGGCTAAATCAAGGACTAAGTTGTCTCCTGGAGTTTAACAGTGATATACCCACTCCCCCCATTCTTGATTCTGGAGTTGGGAATGCCTTCAACAGCCATTTCTTAGTACGAAAATGAATTTGGCTAAAGAAATGACACAGCCCATGAAGGAGTAATAGCCCTTTACCACCACCTTCAGCCAACACTCTGTTAGTAATATTTGATGTTGGCAGGACCTCAGTCCACTTTACTCCTAAGTATCAGAAATTTCCAACCTTGGTATCCTTAAGAAAACAAAGGGCTTAGAGAGTCCTAGCTTATAATATACCATTAATACCACGTATCTAGATAGGGAATGTAACAATCTGCTTTTTAAGAGTAGCTTGTTAATACATATCAAAAACCTTACCATCTTATATGAATTTTAATCCAGAAACTTTGCCTCTAGGTGTTTAGCTGAATAAAATAACTACATATGTACCATAATAGTTATAATGATATTAATTCTTCCTAATTGGTATATTACAATCTAAGAAGTTCTACTTCTTTGAACTGGCTTTTGTTATAAATAGGGCTTTCTGAAATATCAGTTTCCATAGATCCCAAGTTAGTAAGCATCAGAAGTTTCATTATAATTAGAAAAATAACTGCTTGAAAATTCAAACATGTTTTTTTAATAAGAAATCTAAAGAAAAGAATGGGATATTTAAAAAACACTTGTATGTATA
Organism: Manis pentadactyla; assembly: GCF_030020395.1. Lineage (NCBI taxonomy): Eukaryota > Metazoa > Chordata > Mammalia > Pholidota > Manidae > Manis > Manis pentadactyla. The sequence continues at coordinate 85,187,835 of NC_080026.1, forward strand.
TTTGATTAATAAATACACTTACTATGTGGCAAAGCATGCATGACTTACCCTTCTTAATGAAGATTCAGCATTAACTGCATTTTCTGGGTGAACCCACTTAGAAGAAGGTAGACCAAGTCCTGAGTATGCATGTGTTCCATTTGGATATTGCCAAATAATTGGATAAAGTCCAAGCTGATTGTACGAAGCAGAAGGGTGGGCTTGCCCAAGAAGATGAGGCGACTGGTGCTGTAACAACTGCTGCTGGTGGTGCGCAAGCGCCAAGTGGCTCAGGCTGCTGGCGTGCGCAGTCTCTAGTCGTGGGTGGCCACCAAGTAAGGAGGCAGCAGGCACTCCAGGTAACACAGTAGGAAGTAAATGAGGGTGATGAACAGAATGGTGTGGACCACTTGTCAGAGGGTGAGTGTTAATGGCAGGTAATGGAGTTTGACTCGATGATCCAGCCAGTAAATGAGGTGCAGGAGTTAAGGCAGGGTGATGGGTGCCTGGATTTAAACAGGTTCTATGGGATGAAGAATGAAGAGGAAAAGGATGCTGGTTTAAAAAAGGTGAAATGTGATTAGCTCCTGTTTCTAACCCAATAAGAGCAGGATCTCTGTAAACTGTGAAATGCTCATTTTTATCAATGATAAGAGGGCTCTTGGTAGTTTCCACTGTACTGCCTCGAGAAGGAACTGGATGAAAACTGCATCTTGATAACTCATGTTCTATCTTATTTGCCAGTCTTCTTTCACCAGCAGCTTGGTTGTTCACATAAGTGGCTTTAGACTTTACAGTATCAGGAGAATGGGTAGTTTTAGGTTTAACAACTTCAGGTGAAGGATTAGATTTTGTCTTGTGAGCATCCACTGAAGTGTTAAGTTTAGATTTTACAGTCTCTGGGGGAGGACTTCCCTTATGCAGCTTATCTTCTGTGATAGAAACTGCACTTAGAGATGACATGTAGGAAACATACTGATTTTTCTCTTTTTCCATATTTAGGTGATCATTTCCTGAAGAAGGATTCCTAACACTTGATTCGATTAAATCTACCTTAACAACATCACTGACCCAGCTCTGGTCAGAATCTTGTTTTGCTCTTTGCAAGTATTTTGCATTTGCAATTGAAAGTTTTGAATCACTAACATTAGGATCCATTTTCTGAAGTGCCTGAAGGCCAAAGGTACTTGAGTTTTCCTGAGCCACCTTTTCTGAATTAGAGTCATTTGTAATATCAATAACACATTTTGGTGTGGGTGGTCTACATAAGAACTTCTCCTTTGGTAATAATTCCACTGTATGTGTTTTTTCCATATTGCATTCCTGAAGAAGTAAATCATTAGGACTATGATCAGAAAGTGTGGCCTGCTCTGATGAATGGATAATCATTTTTTCTTGAAGCTGAGAATCAACAGACTTCTGCTTCTCTGCTTCATGTTTTTTATCATCCTGTATTTGATCCCAGGGAGGCTGGCTATCTATCAGTGTCTCTTCTGCCTTCTCATTATCCTGGGATTTTCCTTCTTCTCCATTTATCTTTGAAGCATTTTTATTTTTCAGCTCATTCTCTGGCTTCCGCTCTGAGGAATTATTTATTATTCTCTTATTTGAATTTTCTGAGTCACTGCTCTCAGAAAAGTCTGAAACATTGTCTATTCGTAGTCTTTTCATATTTAGTTTTTTTTCATCTTCCTCGGGTTTCCTTCTTTTATTCATCAATTGTTTGTTTTTACCTTTAGGATTTTCTGTAAGATTAAAAGAAAGAATAGTTTTATTTTTAATACCAATGTTAAATAAGTATATTTCAAAAGCACTTTTATTTGTTCTCATTCCCTTAAAACAAAAAGGTGGGTCTTACCTCCTCGTGCTATATAATCGTACTTTTCCTCTTTCATCTTCTCTTCATCTGGTATACTGCTATCTGAGCCCTTCCTCTTATTTGGACGTATATTTCTTTGCTGCTGTTGCTGGTGTGTGTTCTGTTTTGGTACAGCAGCGTGGGGGGGGTTGTTCATTGCTGGTCTGGGACTGTTTGCTTGGGCACGTGTGTAATGACTCTAAGAATAATCAATTTAACAATGAGTTTTTTAGTAATGACCCTAAGTAATCTAAGGAAAAGTATTTTACAAGAATCCACCATTAACAGCATACATACGTGAACAGTGTTGCTATTTTGACTGGCACGAGACCTTCGTCGAGATGTAATGCCAGTATTTTCACCTTTTAACAAAGAGTGAACAACATCATCTAGAAAGGTCATTTGAACCATAGAAGGATCGACATTCTGTGGTTCTAGTACCTAATCCATGACACAAAACAAGAACAAAAATTAAATCCAATCAGCTAGCCAGTGTGATACTTCTTTACTGAGTAGAAATGCTTAGAAATCAGTTTGGGATCTTTAATTTATAAGATACTGTCAGACTTACAATAAATCAGTTTTAATCATTAAAGATAAAATTACCTTTATAACCTTCTGAAACCTATTTCAACTGCTAAACAAAAATTAAAAAGTAAATATATCTATTGTTAAGTACACCTTAAAAAACAAGGGTAAGAATTAATTGAGAGTATAATACTGCCAAGTCATGAATATATTTTAAAAATAACTAATTTTTAAAAAAACAGCTATAAAAAAACTAATGAATAAAATTCAGGAAGAAGAAAATGATAAAAATTGTGTAAATGAGTAATAATTTTTAAAAGACAGATTAAAGGAAGAACTATTTTAACAACTATGGTCAATTTTATGCTTCATTAGATGAAATTCTGTCACCTTTCATTCTTTAAAAAAGAATTCTGTCTTTTTTAAGGAAAAAAAGGAAATACAATTAAACAGTCTATTTTTTTTTAGCATTTTGACTATAATTTTATCCAAAGCATTTGAAATTGTTTATAAAGAGATACTCCTTTATTCAGATACCCTCTACAATCCACTCAGGTAGGAAGGTGTCGATACCTTTCCTCTTTTTTCAGGTAAGTAAACGACAGCTTTAAAAGATCTGAAATCATGACTTTCAGACTGTTACTCAAGACTAAATATGAAATTGAGTTAACAATTGTTATCATACCTTATTAACATACCTACTATAAAAGCTTAAAGGAGCATACCAACTCTGAAATTTGATATGAAAAGAACTAGTGTGCGTTAAAGTTTTCATGAATGAAAAAGAAGCCATTTGGGATCAAGAAGTATTTTTATTACTGCAGAGACAGAAAAGATGAGACTAAGAAAATTTTATCTCACTTTTAAGGTTGAAAAAAAGTAATTTAAAAAGTTTGATGCCCTATTTTAGGGACTGATTTTATCAGTATTGTCATAAATTTGGCATCACTATCTCTGTGACCTAAAGTGACCTCTACGTAACATTAAATACATGAAAACTAGCGAGTATTATATAACTACAAAAAAACCTAGAGACGAAAATTAGTCTCAACTTGTTTATCTATTTTCTGGGGTGCATGGAATATCTAAATTGAAAGTATTTCTTTTCAAAAATATTAGTTGGACTATTTACCTGATCATTCATAACGATCATGGTGCGAGTGAAGAGATCATGATGAGTAATTATTCCAGTAAACCACTGGGTGGCAGAATCTTGTCTATACACTCTTACTCTGTATCCATTTAAGGAATAAGGACCTTAAAAAAAAACACATGCACAGACATAACAGGGATATCTTTAATGGAGACATTTTCATTTAAGAAGCACCTTTCAGGGGAAACATGAACTATGTGATAGATGAGTAATACCATACTCAAATAAGTTTTCAAAAAACTATATTAAGTGAATATATTTTAACGCCATATCATTCTGAAGATGTCATTAAATACACTCTGCTAGATACACCTATTTCCTGTATATATGGAAATGAAATACTTTAAAGTCAGAATGTTTCTAGGATCATGAGTTAACAGTACAAAATGTAAAGTTACAGTGGTTTATAAAGTCGTCTGGTCACAAAGCTACCTATAAGATTGGGGTACATGAATGACTACATGGCTGAAATGGAAAGTAACTTGGAACTTGATATCTGAGTCTTCTAGATTCCAAAGCTTTACCATACACAAATACAAATTTTGATTCCTCTGTGACAGCTAGGAAGAAAAGATGTTTAAGTTAACAAATGTAGAGAATGTTCAATGAATTTTTAAGTATGGCAATAAAATGCCTTTTAAAATAAAAAGTATGGTGTATTTTTCGATTAAACTCATTTTTAAAAGGTTATCTATATCTGTGTATCTTATATATAGCTATCCTTTAGCAAATAGGGAAGGATTAAATAATAAAATATCTATCTGTATATGTTCAAATATGCCTACTAAAACAAAAGTCAGTCCCACAGAAGATAATGGAGATAAAAATTTCTTCAATTCATAGGTACTAGTGTAAATGATATCAAATACTCTGAAGTTTAATAAGAACTGTAGGGAGGAGGGGGAACTTAATTATAGCATTATTCATCTTAATTATTCACCTTAATTGTAGCATTAAATATTAAACATCAACAGTTTGCAAAGTGCCTTGAAATTACGCAACTCCTTATTTAATCTCTAACACTTAGGTATTGTTTTCCCTTTTATAAAAATTGAGTGAAGTTTATAGGATTAAATAGATTTTTAAGTGATCACAAGCTAGGACTGAATTTATTTTCTTGATTCCCAAGCTGATGCTTTCTTCTATGGTTATGAGACATTTAAAACGTACCAATTAATGGTATATTTGCCAGGTAAAAAAAAAAATGCCAGTATCCGCCTAAAATATAAATCAATCAACACATCTGCAGAAAGTAGTCCATATGACCTGTAAATACATTCATAGCCATAATTAATTATATAAACTCTAGTCTTTTGTTACTATAGAAGAATAATATTTATTTTTTTCTGAATGTATACAGAAAAAGCTAGAGCTTAACTCCAAATATGACCCAATTTTCCATTCCCATTAACATTATCATCTTAGGCTGCTTCATTCCCAACATTAAACATAATTTGGAATCAGTCTCATGTAATCTTCCTAGGATGGGTAGTTAGGATGGGTAGGGACTTACTGCTCTACCTTTCCCTGTTAAGAATATAAGGAAACAAAAAGTTGTTTTAAAAAATATTAGCCTGATTTATTCAATAAATAAATTGCAAGTAAGGAAGAAAAATAGAGATGGGACAATTTGTGGATTTCTTTAGATCCCTAGATTTAAAATAATAAATAAAAATTAAAAAAATCAATCTTGTTAAAAATCATTTATAAGACACTATGAGACAAATGGAAATTTCAACCTGAATATCCATCCAGTAATTGATATTAGGAACTATTAATTTTTTTCAGAGTAATGGTATGGAGGCTATGCTTAAAAATGGATAGAATGGATAGGCAATAGCAGCATGTCTGAAATTTGATGGAAGTGGGAGTGTAGATGGGGCAGGATTTGCCAATGTTTTATAGCTGCTGGGGCTAGGAGATAGGCACTTGGAAGTTCTCTAAAATACTCAATTTCTGTGTATATTTCCAATTTAAAGTTTATATATATATATATATGTAAAGAATTTAATAAGTATATGATCTGCTGCTATAAATACCCATACAAAGCAAAACAGTCAGAACTTTGAGACAATCTCTGTTAATGCTTAAATTAAATGGCATGCAAGTTGAGGGTTGAAAAGTTCCTACCCATCCTACAAAGATTATGTGTGGCTGATTCCAAATTATGTTTAATGTTGGGAATGAAGCAGCTTAAGATGATAATGCTAATGGGAATGGAAAATTGGGTCATATTTAGAGTTAATCTATAGCTTTTTCTATATACATTCAGAAATTAAACAATTCCTTTTTAGAAACATTAAGCAAAGTATCAATACTTCATGCCATACTGTCCGTTTCAATTTCAAAAAAATCTTAGGATGGTTTTACTGACAGAAAAAGAGTCACCAAGAATTGTTAAACCTCAAGGGTTTGAACTGTCACATATTGTAGACAAACTTGTAACTTACTAAAAAAAGAAAGAAAACTAAGACTGGTACTGTGGTCATTACTGAAGAAGGTGAACTGAAATAGGCCACTTTTATCAGATACGAACAGCATTCTTCAAAGGAAATCAATTGCGGCTTAGGGCAACACTCTACTGCAATGCTTCCTTCTCTAGGAAGGACACACAAAGCATTCTGTAATATGGAAATTTTCCTATCAACAAAACACCTGTGTGGTTACAATTTCATGCTGGACATTTGGCTCAAATTAGTTAATAAACTGGTTCTACTGAAATTACTATGATTTTGCTATTATTTTCCTGCACTGTATAAAACACAAAATATTAGACTAGATCTTCTATTTATATTGTATGTAACTCAACAACCAAAACCAAACAAGGGAAATTGCCCAGCCACCCGCCAGACAGAACCCCTCAAAAATTAATGCATAATTTCACAACAGTTACCTTGCATAAAAATCTCCTGCACCTTTTGTTCCTTTACCCAGATTTTCACTTCTTCCTGAAGCTGTAGGTTGTCCCTGAGAACTGGGTTTAGGCTGTCTATGTCGTCCTAGAATTACAGATTAAAAGAAAGGGCCATGTTATGCTGTCCTAACATTAATATTACTGACTTTCCCTCCTATGTTTTCTAAGGACTGAAGAAAATTCCTTGATCTGAAGGTATGCAAAAACACAAGTTCGTAAGTTACAGTTCATTAGTAATTACTTAACAAAAGTGTAAGAAATTAATCTGTGGTAAAATTTGATCCAGTGTCCTAAAGACAAAATTTGAAATTTACCAATGTGTTTTCTAACTTAAGTATGGCCTCATACAGGTCACATTTTTAAAGATTTCACTATTGGAAGCAAATACGAACCAAATAGCATCAGGTCATCTAAGGTTGGTAGCTAAAGAATTTGAGTTGAATATTTTAGTGACAATTCATATATACATGGATGAGTTACCCTTTCTCCATGACTAAAATATTAAAAGTTTTAAACTACAAGTCATTATTCACTGTCTTGATTTAAACATCAAATTCAGTTCTACTCAAACTCATCTGACCAGTTAACTTCACTGCTAAAAAGTTCTTTTTCTTTTCAAGCCAGTGTCAAAAGCATCCAGGCAATTAAAATTACATTATTGTTGGTATTATCCTCATAACAGGGTGGATCTAGACACAGAACAACCGGTTCTCTCTCCTTGGAGATGTGAATCACACAGTCACATGGTTTCCCACAATCTGTTGGTCCCCCGCTGGACTCTCTGCCATTCTGTTCTCTCTTTCAACGCACCTCTCCGCTGCTCCTGCATTTGAGATCAGCGGCAGGAGCCCTAGAGTAGAGCTGGGAAGAATAACAAAGCAGCACCGTCAATTGGCGGCCCTCTAAAAGTGGACTTTCAGACCACGGAAACCAGTGAACAGAAGGCAGCTACATGAAGGAAATTTATCTGGTGAATGAAAATAATCTGGCAATTTTGAAAAGGCAAAACATGGTTGAAGAACACAAAGAAGGAACACTTATCAAGATGTCATACTTCACTCTTCTGCTCTAAAGTTTATACAAGTAAAGCTTTTCTTTCTCATCTTATCACTGCTTTAAGGAACTACTCTGTATTTCTGCAATTTTGTAGTTAAATATTATGATTTTTTTTTATACCCAGTCAACATCAACAGGCAGAGGTAAAGACCTTTAAAGTTATCAACTATGTTCCTTGGAAAATATATAGAAATGCTACTTGATTAGAAATACTAGAGGGAAAATTGTTATATAAAAAGTAGGCAAGATTTGTCATTTTGGGGAAAAAATATCCATGACATATCTTCCTTTTTATAGAGAAACTTTCTAGCAATCTTTTTTCGCCACGTCCCTTTAACACACTGCACACTTAATTAACATCATTTTAGAAACAGAATGTAACATGGTAACTTCAGACTCTGTCTTGATGCACAGTGACAGTCTAGTCTATGACAGACAAAATGCAGGAAACTGTACTTCCCAAGGAAAACCATTACCATTTCCAGATAGCTCTAACTGCTAAGATCCAAGCTTAACTCCTTGGAGTCAAACACAAGACTAATCACTTTCCTACTTTATAGTCTTTCAAACATTTGAATTCTGAGTTTATGCTTCCATAGCCTTGAGTCTTCTAAACACCCACTTTCATTACAACTGCTTTTCTCATTCTTACTTAGACATTTAACTGGCATGCAGAAGATGATCACTTGCCTGTACTATGTCTGTACTATACTATGGTCTGTTGCTCCCAAACCTCTTTTGGGGGAAGAGGGAGGGAGAAAGACATTTAACTGGCATGCAGAAGATGATCACTTGCATTTACTATGTCTACTATACTATGGTCTGTTGTTCCCAAACCTCTTTTGGGGGGAAGAGGGAGGAAGAAAGAGGTATACTGCTATCCAAGCAGCCTTGCGAATACTTTGAAGACTGGTACAGGTATGGTCTATAAAACCAGTTGCCTGTATTGAAATGTTAAAACCATTTTCTAGTGGAAAAAGCATACCATTTAAAAACTGATAATTTATGTCTACTTACTGAAATGACCTCACCGAAGTTCAAATTTCTATGTATGTTTCCTCATGTATAATGCTAGTATCTGCCTCTTTCTATCTTAATACTTCTTATAATAAGATTTTTAAAAAATACTGAAAACTAGTTTTCTGAAAACATCTGATTTTGAATCATCCATGGTATTGGATGACATAAATTACAAATTAATTAAAACCCTTAAAAATTATCCCAACACACGCCTGATTATGATAATCATATTGTTGCTGACGTCCTTTTCTACGTTAGTGTTTTGTAAGTTATAAGTATTTTTGTTAAGTTGTAGTCATCATCTCCATTTTAAAGAGGTTCACAAAAAGATAAATGATCAAATCTTCTAAGAGTTGCTAGCAGGCAACCAAATGAAGGTATAAGACTCTCAGAAAGAAGAAGCCAAGAACTAGGAAAAGAAACTAAGAGACTGTAATTAAAAATTAGCTATGAATATTCACTATCTTTCACAGAAGCCATTGACTGATAAAGAATTTCAGCAGTGCCTTGAATTTTTAGGAGATCAAAGAAAAAAAATGTAACTGCGAGTACATCACTCTTCATTAACTAGTATCTATACACACACATGCACAATTTCATTCTGAATAACTAAAATTTGTATTAATTCCCTGAAAACACATCACCTAGACACTGAAGTAAGGCACCCTCTGTGAATCTCCACTCCTCCATAAACCATCCAATGTGTTATACAACTAGTCCTAACCTCCAGCAAAAGACTAATGCAAAAATATTCAATTCAGCAAGATCTGCTGTATTAGAAACTATGAAGAAAACATGGAAAAGTTTTAAACAATGTCTTCAAGTGAGATTCTGCACTATATTTATTGTTCACTTGTGTGCTGTTTTGTTTGTAAAGACAGGTTAGCTCTCACTGAACATCACTGGGACACCTTAATGTAAATAATAACAAAGAATTTGTTAACATGATTGTGCATTCACTAGGGTAGATACCATGCTGAGTGCTTTCCATATATATCAATTTTTAATAATTTTGTGAGGCTTGAGTTATATCCTTTACATATGTTATACCCAGAGATGTCCAAGTATAGACAGAACGTGTTAGAGAGATCTAGTATTTGAATTTAATTCTGTGGCTCTGGAGCTCAGGCTTTTTTCACTTACTCTCTTTCTTGAACCAGTATAACAAAAACTAGTTCCCTGTATTGAAATGATAATGAGTAATATGGACTGTTTACTTGCTGTTAATTCCTCTCAAAATCTGACATCTTTCTTTACATTGTATTTAAGAGGTGGAAGGTAACATTACCTCGCAAAGTCAGAGTGGGTCAAAAGAAAACAAATCAGAAGTTATCTTTCTATAACCTTCTCACATTGGTTATTTGAAATTCTGTATATGTAGGAACAGTCTAACATGCATCAAAGAGGGAAGACTTAGGATGTTAAGCTCATGCCATCATACAGTCAGAGAACATAAAAGAGAAAATACTCTCTTTGGCAATGTGACTCAGTCATGACCTACAAATTCATAAATGCTGTATTTCTAGGTAAACATTGCCCTGAAGTACTATTTGAGAAAATCAAAAAACATTTTTTTTTCATGTACTGAATAGTATGATGGAATTTTTAAAGAAGCATTCCTCAAAAGATAAACGTTAAAATTAGGTTGGAATATGTACTTTGACAGTAAGACTAGTGGACTAACCTAATTTTTCATTCAATTCTCTACTTCATCACAGTTCAAAGGAAAAAATGATTGTAATAGCATAAAAATAAGACCACAGCACTAAAATAAGCAGATATGCCTGACTAGGTTTAACAATAGCAATATTATAAGTGTTCAAATTATAAGCAACACATTTTCTAAGGTAATAGGGAGTGATTTGTCTTGCCATAACAAAGTGCTCCTTTCTAGTTCAACTAATTATTTTCTGTATGTCATACATACTCTGGATTTAACTACTGATAAAAGAGCCAGCAGAAGCATGAATTAGATAATAATATACCATTTGTTAGTTTTTATCTAGGTGACTGAGCTGACTGGCTTAATAATTATAAAAGATTTGCTCTAAAGTCTTAAGTGATATCTAGAGCAACACTTTCATTTTAGGATACAAAAAGTATCCCAAATTTGAGCAGTTTCTCCCCCTTTGGACAATTTGTTGTTAGAGAATGACCTAATACCTGCTTTCAAACTGATACTGATGGTGTGGCTTAAGTATTAGAATCATTTTTCCCTCTGCAATAAAACTCTTCATCTTTGTGGTGACATCTTAAATCCCATCATATTACATAAACTCCCATAAATATCATACTTGGCTGTATTTTATAAAAGTTATCATAAAAGTAACTATCTGTACCTTAAATGTTAGGTTAGGTGATTGAACATGCATTAACACAGTCATAATTTAAATTCAAACTTCAACAAAACTACTTAGATCTCTTGGTTTGCTAGCCAGTTAAAAACATGAATGGTAATTCCACACAGGTCAAGAGTGACACTAACTGTTATCATACCAATTCTTGCATGACCTACAAAAGAATTCACTTTGTTAGTAAGGATTTACGGGAACAGAAAAACTACTAACTCTGAGAGCTACTACAGAGGTCTTCAAAAAGCACAGTTGTCTCCATCTGCAGTTAGACTAAATGTAGCTATCACTGAGGGCTTCTATATATTTTCATGCAAGGGTTGGCAAACTCTTCCTTATATAAAGGGCCAGAGAGTAAATATGTTAGGCTTTGCAGGTCATACCATCTGTGCTGCAACTACTCAACTCTGCTGTAGTAGCACCAAAAGCGCCATAAAAAATACATAAATAAATGAATGAGCACAGCTAAGTTTCAATAAACTTAATTTACTGGTATGTGAAATTTGAATTTCACATATGTTCAGACATCATGCCTTATTATTTTTCTTTGGAGTTTATATGTAAAGGACTTTATAAAAAACAAGAGGCAGGTTGTTGGATTTAGCCTGTGGTTGTAGTGTGCCTACCCATGATTTAAAACAAGAACAAATAAATTACTGGTACAAAGCAAGATTAAAAACTTCTAATCAATGCAATGCAATGCAATCTGATGGCAAATTCACTGCAAACTCTATTTCTGTAAATGGCTGCATTATATATATTCATGAGCATAAGAATATAAGTCAATTAACCAATACTTTTAATTAATTAAAGAAAAAATATTTTAAGATAAATAATTTTTTAAGGCTCTCATCAGCAAATGAATTTCCCTGATATATCCCTATACCACGTTTGGCCTTTCAAATATAATAATGTACTTGATTTTAGTATGGAAAATTTATACTTTGAAGGGTAAGATTTATTCCTTTTTGTCAACAAGACACATTCTCATTACATACAGAAGTTGGTTCCATCACCTCTGGACTCCAGAGTAGGGTAAAAATAGGTACATGCACTGAAAAAGAAAAAACTTTCTAAAGTACTGTTCCAACATTAATCTTATGTTTCATATATCTGATTAATAACTCCAGAGATCAATTTCTAAACTTCTGTAAATATATAATCTTAAACATATTTTAAAAACTTACATAATCATAGGCAACAGACAATTAAGTTCTATGTATACATGATTTCACAATTTCTGGTTGATTTTCGTTAATTCAGAAGCCCAGAATCCATATTATAGTTCAAAACAAAACAATAAAATTTCTGTTACAAAAACAAAATTATAAAGATTTAAATGGCAGAAAGAGAAAATAAGCTAACGGTTTATATTATCCATATGATTCTTTGCTCAATCACACAGTCAAAAAAATGTGAGATCCATACTCATTCAAAATTACTGACATTCTGAAACTGCATGAGAAAAATCTAATTTCTTAACAGAAATGTTATAAAAATTAGTCAATACAATGAATGAAATTCTATTTTTGCTGAATACTCTTAATGGAAATAGTCCTAGAAATGGGAGCCAAGTACAGAAAATCTGAATTATGTTAAAGTGTACTTTCTATTAAATAATATATAATTCAGTTATACAAGGGAAAATGGCAAACTCCAACATTTCAGTCTTTTGTAATTCTTAAATGTTTTCAAACAATATTCTTAACATTAGTTTAATTTTTATTTAGAAACAAAAATAGAAAAAATAAAAGTGATGAATCACCCTGACCTGTTGATTCAAACAAAGCAACTTTAGTCAATAACTTAAAAAAATTAGAATATTTTAGTGCTTTACATTTTCTTTCCTAAAAATAGCATTTCTGTAAGTATCTTCATCAGACACTGTGGCCAACAGCCAACTGATGCCTTGAAGTCATTAAAGACAATATCTAACATGCTGCTGGGCAAGTCATTTTAAATTTATCCATGCATAAAATGAAAATACCACGATAGCTTCCCCCCACCATTTTTCATGTTTTCAGTATTATCCATTTTCACAGCAGCATCATTTAATCATAAGAATTTAACAGAATAACATATTAAATTATCTAATATTCAGAAGGTTCTATAAGCTGTGTAAGATCCTAGAGGTAAATGTTTTGTCCTTTCATAAAATAAGAACTATAAATACATTTGGAGCTTTGAGTTGTATTTGTAATGGTGGTTTAGAGGATGATAAACATAGGAGGTACACATTTATAAAATATCTGGTTAGAAGACTGAAAACTTGAGTGTTTTCTCCTTGAGAAGGTAATTAAAGCATTTCTTTATGGGCAGACTTATTCAATGCTATCATATATACTGTTACCCAAAAACACAGATATTCATTAAAAAAAAACAGAGGGGATGACCCAAACAGGGAGATAAACAATTTATTCTTTGCTTCTCTACTTCCTCCAAGGGCTAACTATGATACGCTGACAAAGAAAACAATTAGGCTTGAGGATGAAGAAAATGCCACTAACACATCCTGACAAAATTGTCTCCAAATGCTACTGGGGAAAGGGATCAATAGTTTTAAAATACATTAACCTGTTATTTTCTGCTACATATGATTAATGCTATGTTATTTCTAAAATGTTTCTAACATAAATCTGAATCCACTTTGGTAACTTGATTCTTTACAAGTTCTGTGATAAAAACTACAATTTTCCAGATTTATTGTCATTGCTAAAATTTTAAATTTTAGGCAGAATTATAAAATTATTATAATTATTTAGGAACTACTTGATTCCCAGTATATAAACCAAACATCAGTATTTTAGAGTCAAGAGTGTTAGAGACTATATATCCACACTAGAAAACAAAGAAACTACTCAAGACCTTCAGGTACATGAATCAGAATTAAACTGGTATACAGGATTCAATCAACTATGATTTTTAATTTGTGTGACTTTTGCTTTGGAGAACAAAACTGACTTCAATGGCAATTAAACCTTGCTTTCAAAAAAGCAACTTTCTGAAGCAATGACAAGGCTGCTGCAAATAGTCTGGGTAGTCCTAGAGAGGTCTTGCTAAATTCAAAGGCATTGATTGCCTGGTTGTAAAAAAATCAGTGAACAAGTCTGAGATCAGCAGTGAACCTAAAGATGGGGACTATGTAGTGGATTACAACCACATAAAAAAGACTATTTCTTTTATTTACCTTAATAACTTAATTTTACACTGTATTTTCTAAGGTTTTGTCACAGTCATTTGAAACCAACATAAGATTGTATATTAACAATACTTAAAAAAAAAAAAAAAGGCAGTGCCCTTCTATAGTATCTGCTTTCTGACACTGTCCTGATTAAATCAATCTACCCATCTTTCAAAATTGTTTTACAGGCATATCGTCTTTCATTGTACCTAGTTTTGTTGTGCTTTGTAGATATTGCATTTTTCACAACTTGAGGTTTTGTGGTGGCAACCCTGTGTCAAGCAAATCTTTGGTGCCATTTTTCCAAAAGTATTTGTCCACTTCGTGTCACTTTGAGCATTTGGTAGTTCTCACAATATTTCAAACATTTTCATCATTATTATATTTGTTACAGTGATCTGTGATCTTTGGTATTACTACTGTTAATTGTTCTGGGGTGCCACAAACCATTCCCACATAAGTTAACAAACTTAAAAATGTGTGTGTGTCTGACTGCTCTACTGACTAGCTGTTTCTCCCTCTCTCTCTCTCTTTGAGCCTCACTATTCCCTGAGACACAACAACTGAAATAAGGCCAGTTAGTAAGACTTGCATGTCTCCAACTGTTACTTTAAGTCAAAAGCCAGAAATGATTCAGCTTAGTGAGGAAGACATGTCAAAAGCTGAGATAGGCCAAAAGCTAGGTCTCTTGTACTAAACAGCCAAGTTGTGAATGCAAAGGAAAAGTTCTTGAAGGAAATTAAAGTGCTACTCCAGCAAACACACGAATGCAAGAAAGCATACAGCCTTATCACTGATATGGAGAAAGATTGAGTGGTCTGGACAGAAGGTCAAACCAGCCACAACATTTCCTTAAGTCAAGCCTCAGAGCAAAGCCCTAACTCTTAAATTCTATGAACACTGAGAGAGGTGAGGAAGCTGCAAAAGTGAAGTATGAAATAGCAGAGGTTAATGCATGAGGTTTAAAGAAAGAAGCCATCTCCACAAAAAAAAAAGTGCAAGGGGAAGCAGCAAGTGCTGATAAGCTGCAGCAAGCTATCCAGAAGATCTAGCTAAGATGATTAATGAAGGTGACTACACTGAACAACACATTTCCAATGTAAACAGCCTTCTAGCAGAAGGAAGATACCATCTAGGACTTTCATAGTTGGAGAGGAATAGTCAAATGTCTGGCTTCAAAGCTTCAAGGGATGGACTGACTCACTGGGGCTAATGCAGCTGGTGACTTTAAGGTGAAGCCAATGCTCTTTGACCTTCTGAAAATCCTAGGGCTCTTAAGAATTATGCTAAATCTAATCTGCCTGTACTCGATAATTGGAACAACAAAGCCTGAGTGCTAGCACATACGTTTACAACATGGTTTACTGAATATTTTAAGCCAATGTGGAGACCTACTCCTCATAAAAAAGACTCCTTTCAAGTATTACTGCTGACAATGCATCTGGTTATCCAAGAGCTCTGATGGAGATACACAAGGAGATGAATGTAGTTTTCGTGCCTGCTAACACAATGTCCCTTGTGCAGCCCATGGATTAAAGAATTAGATTTTCAAGTCTTATTATTGAAGAAACACATTTCATAGAAAGGCTATAGCTGCCATAGATAGTGATTCCTCTGACCAATCTGGGCAAAGTCAGTTGAACACCTCTGGGAAGGATAAATCATTTTAGATGCTATTAAGAAAATTTGTAATTCATGGGAAAAGCTCAGTCAAAATACCAGCATTAACAGGAGTTGGAAGAGGTTGATCCCAACCCTCAAGGATGCCTTTGAGGGGTTCCTCTTTCAGTGGAGGAAGTTACTGCAGATAAAGTGGAAACAGCAAGAGAGCTAAGTGGAGTCTGAAGATGTGATAAAATCTGAATGAGTGAGAAGTTGCTTTTTATGAATGAATGAATGAAGAAAAAGTGGTTTCATGATATAAAAATTATTCCTGGTGAAGATGCTGTGATTGTGGTTCAAACAACAACAAAGATTTGGTTGATAAAGGAGCAGCAGAGTTGGAAAGAACTCACTCCCATTTTGAAAGTTGTTCTACTGGGGGAAAATGCTATTAAAAAGCATTGCATGCTACAGAGAAACAGTTCACAAAAGGAAGAATAATCAATAGGGCAAATTTCACTGTCTAATTGTTTTAAGAAATTACCCCTGCCACCCCAACCTTCTTCAATGCAGCCTGATCAGTCAGCAGCCATCAATATCAAGACAAGGACCCTCTACCAACAAAAAGATTATAATGCACAGAGAGCTCAGATGATGGTTAACATTTTTTAGCCAATGAAGTACTTTTAAGTTAAGGTACATAGTTTTTATTTTAGACAGTGCTACTGCACATAACAGACTGTAGTATGGCATAAACATACTTTCATATGCACCTGGAAACCAAAAAATGCATCTGACTTGCTTTACTGAAGGGGTTCTGAAACGGAACCTGCAGTCTCCCTCAGATACGCCTGTACTTACCCTACCTTGTGGCTCCTACTTTCAGAAAAGCACCTTTATGAAGCACATGAATTAATTAACAACAACTATATTTGGTCCTCTGCAGTGTTAACGTAAGTCACCTTTACCTGTAAATACAAAATTGGGCAAAACTAATAATTCACTTCAAGGAATGACTACAGCTAAACCCTGTAGCTTGATTCTCAAGTTTTAACCCAGGGTTGAACCCATTATGGGTTGTGGATGAACCCATTATAGGTTGTGGATGAACCCATCATCCTCAAAAACCCACCTTTAAGCTTATTTCCACTGTAAGCAACCAGCCATTATATATTCATCTAATTAATTTAGGAAACTCTCCATGAAACTTCCATTTGGTGTTATCTGAAATTAATTATATCATTAATAACCAAAAAGGAAATTTTTACGATTAATTTTAAAAAAGCACACACCTCAAGAAATTAGAAAGCAGTGAAAACGCTCTAAAATTTAAAACAGTCTGAAGATTTTCATTTCATGTATAGTAATAAATAGTTCTATGATGTTACTCTGGACTCATGATTTACCAGATTTGTACAAACTGAAATCTGAAAATGTGAAACAACATTCGAATTATGATTTTTATTATATGCCTTCACCACTGAGTGAATTTCAAAGTTCTTTCTGTTTACTTAGTATTTCCTCTATTCACGTATTTGGCAATCTATATTCTATATATATTGGAGTTCTTGGGAACTCCAATGTTACAGTAAACATCATTTTAAGTGAGTAAGGTTCTAACTACAATGATCTCTATTTTCACTGAAAATCTTAAGTTATTATTTCTTTTATCAAATTATGACACTGATTTGGAAAAGTGACTTCGGCATGAATTATCTTTTACCAAAAATTTCACCAAAATTGCCAAATACAAAACAAAAAAACAAAAACAAAACTGTATATTAAATGGAATCCCAACTCACAAAAGAATGCAACAGTTTCAGTTAATTCTTTTTTTTTTACATTCCTTCCTGTCTCTAACCCTTACTTTACATTACAATACAGCTATCCATACTGTTAGCTCTCCACCCCCAGTAGTTTCTCCATTCAGATTCTTTTTATCTAGTAGTGTGAGGGGAGGTAAAGTATCTTCCTAAGTCTTACGGGCCTTGATGGTTTTTCACGTCAAAATAATCTGCTTGCCAAAGTGGTCCATCTTGGGGCAGCCTGCCCATATTCCCTACAGGATGTTACCCATAAAACCAGTGGTTAACATGTGGCATCAGGAAATGCCTGAATGGGTGTCTCTGCCACTTTTTTTTAAGGTTTCATTAATGTACAATTACATGAGCAACATTATGGCTAGTAGACACCCTCCATTATCAAGTCCCCACCACATACCCCATATTACAGTCACTGTCCATCAGTGAAGTAAGATGCTATAGAATCACTATTTGTCTTCTCTGTTGTACTGCCTTCCCTGGACACCCCCCTCCTACATTATGTGTGCTAATCACAATGCCTCTTTTTCCCCCTGATACCTCCCTTCCAACACATCCTCCCCAGTCCCTTTCTATTTGGTAACTGTTAGTCCATTTTTGGGTTCTGTGAGTCTGCTGCTGTTTTGTTCCTTCAGTTTTCTCTTTGTTTATACTCCACAGATGAGGGAAATCATTTGGTACTTGTCTTTCTCCACCTGGCTTACTTCACTGAGCATACTATCCTCTAGTTCCATCCATGTTACAAATGGTAGGATCTGTTTTCTTCTTATGGCTGAATAATATTCCATTATATATATATATATATACCACCTTTTCTTTATACATTCATTTACTGATGGACACTTAGGCTGCTTCCATTTCTTGGCTACTGCAAATAGTGCTGCAATAAACATAGGGGTGCATATGTCTTTTTGAAACTGGGATCCTGTGTTCTTAGGGTAAATTCCTAGAAGTGGAATTCCTTGGGCAAATAATATTTCTATTTTGTTTTTTGAGGAACCTCCATACTGCTTTCCATAATGGTTGAACTAACTTACATTGCAACCAGCAGTGTAGGAGGGTCCCCCTTTCTCCACATCCTCACCAACATTTGTTGCTGTTTGTCTTTTGGATGGTGGCCATCCTAACTGGTATGAGGTGATTATCTCATTGTGGTTTTAATTTGCATTTCTCTGATGATTAGCGATGTAGAGCATCTTTTCATGTGCCTGTTAGCCATCTGAATTTCTTCTTTGGAGAAGTGTCCTTCAGGTCCTCTGTTCATTTTTTAATTGAATTGTTCTCTTTTTGTTTGTTGAGGTATGTGGAATCTTTATATATTTTGGATGTCATCCCTTTATCTGATATGTCATTTACGGATATATTCTCCCATACTGTAGGATGCCTTTTTGTTCTATTGATGGTGTCTGCTGTACATAAGTTATTCAGCTTGATATAGTCCCACTTGTTCATTTTTGCTTTTGTTTCCCTTGCCCAGGGAGATTTGTTCATGAACAAGTTGCTCATGTTTCTGTCCAAGAGATTTTTGCCTATGTTTTTTTCTAAGAGTTTTATGGTTTCATGACTTACATTCAGGTCTTTGATCCATTTCAAATTTACTTTTGTATATGGAGTTAGACAATGATCCAGTTTCATTCTCTTAGATGTAGCAGTCCAGTTTGGCCAACACCAGCTGTTGAAGAGGCTGTCAGTTCCCCACTGTATATCCATGGCTCTTTTATCGTATATTAATTGACCATATATGTTTGGGTTAATATCTGGAATCTCTATTCTGTTCCACTGGTCTATGGATCTGTTCTTCTGCCAGTACTAAATTGTCTTGATTACTGTGGCTTTGTAGTAGAGTTTGAAGTTGGGAAGCGAGATGCCCCCTGCTTTATTCTTCCTTCTCAGGATTGCGTTGGCTCTTTGGGGTCTTTTGTGTTTCCATATGAATTCGGAAACTATTTGTTCCAGTTCGTTGAAGAATGCTGTTGGTATTTTTATAGGGATTGCACTGAATCTGTAGATTGCTTTAGGCAGGATGGCCATTTTGACAATACTAATTCTTCCTAGCCAAGAGCATGAGATGTGTTTCCATTTATTAGTGTCCTCTTTAATTTCTCTTAAGAGTGTATTGGAGTTTCCAGAGTATAGGTCTTTCACTTCCTTGGTTAGGTTTATTCCTAGGTACCTTATTCTTTTCGATGCAATTGTGAATGGAATTGTTTTCCTGATTTCTCTTTCTGCTAGTTCATAATTAGTGTATAGGAAAACAACAGATTTCTGTGTATTAATTTTGTATCCTGCAACTTTGCTGAATTCAGACATTAGTTCTAGTAGTTTTGAACTGGAGTCTTTAGCATTTTTTATGTACAATATCATGTCATCTGCAAATAGTGACAGTCTGACTTCTTCCTTACCAATCTGGATGCCCTGTATTTCTTCGTTTTGCCTGATTGCTGTGGCTAGGACCTCCAGTACTATGTTGAGTAAAAGTGGGGAGAGTGGGCATCCCTGTCTTTTTCCCGATCTTAGGTGAAAAGCTTTCAGCTTCTCGCTGTTAAGTACGATGTTGGCTGTGGGTTTGGCATATATGGCCTTTGTTATGTTGAGGTACTTGCACTGTATACCCATTTTCTTGAGAGTTTTTATCATGAATGGATGTTTAATTTTGTCAAATGCTTTTTCTTCATCTATAGAGATGATCATGTGGTTTTTGTCCTTTTTGTTGATGTAGTGGATGATGTTGATGGATTTTCTTGCTGTTGTTATCATTAATCTACAATTACATGAAGAACATTATGTTTACTAGGCTTTCCCCTACCCCAAGGCCCCCCCCACAAACCCCATTACAGTCACTGTCCATCAGCATAGTAAGATGTTGTAGAATCACTACTTGTCTTCTCTGTGTTGCACAGCCCTCCCCTTTCCCCCACTCCCCACAATATACATGCTAATCATAAAACCCCCTTTTTCTTGCCTGCCCTTATCCATCCCTACCCTCCCATTCTCCCCAGTCTCTTTCCGTTTGGTAACTGTTAGACCATTCTTGGGTTCTGTGATTCTGCTGCTGTTTTGTTCCTTCAGTTTTTCTTTCGTTCTTACACTCCTCAGATGAGTGAAATCATTTGCTTTTGTCTTTCTCCGCTTGGCTTATTTCACTGAGCATAATACCCTCTAGCTCCATCCATGTTGTTGCAAATTGTAGGATTTGTTTCTTCTTATGGCTGAATAATATTCCATTGTGTATATGTACCACATCTTCTTTAACCATTCATCTACTGATGGACACTTAGGTTGCTTCCATTTCTTGGCTACTGTAAATAGTGCTGTGATAAACATAGGGGTGCATCTGTCTTTTTCAAACTGGAGTGCTGCATCCTTAGGGTAATTCCTGGGTCAAATGGTATTTCTATTTTGAACTTTTTGAGGAACCTCCATACTGCTTTCCACAATGGTTGAACTAATTTACATTCCCACCAGCAGTGTAGGAGTGTTCCCCTTTCTCCACAACCTTGCCAACATTTGCTGTTGTCTGTCTTTTGGATGGTAGCCATCCTTACTGGTGTGAGGTGATATCTCATTGTGGTTTTAATTTGCATTTCTCTGATAACTAGCAATGTGGAGCATCTTTTTATGTGTCTGTTGGCCATCTGAATTTCTTCTTTGGAGAACTGCCTCTTCAGCTCCTCTGCCTATTTTTTAATTGGATTATTTGATTTTTGTTTGTTGAGGTGCATGAGCTCTTTATATATTTTGCATGTAGAGCCTTTATTGGATCTGTCATTTACGAATATATTCTCCCATACTGTAGGGTACCTTTTTGTTTTATTGATGGTGTCCTTTCCTGTACAGAAGCTTTTCAGCTTGATATAGTCCCACTTGTTCATTTTTGCTTTTGTTTTCCTTGTCCTGGGAGATATGTTCATGAAGAGGTCACTCATGTTTATGTCTAAGAGGTTTTTGCCTATGTTTTTTTCCAAGAGTTTAATGGTTTCATGACTTACATTCAGGTCTTTGATCCATTTTGAGTTTACTTTTTTGTATATGGGGTTAGACAATGGTCCAGTTTCATTCTCCTACATGTAGCTGTCCAGTTTTGCCAGCACCATCTGTTGAAGAGACTGTCGTTTCCCCATTGTATGTCCATGGCTCCTTTATCGAATATTAATTGATCATGTATGTTTGGGTTAATGTCTGGAGTCTCTATTCTGTTCCACTGGTCTGTGGCTCTGTTCTTGTGCCAGTACCAAATTGTCTTGATTACTATGGCTTTGTAGTAGAGCTTGAAGTTGGGGAGTAAGATCCCCCCCACTTTATTCTTCTTTCTCAGGATTGCTTTGGCTATTCGGGGTCTTTGGTGTTTCATATGAATTTTTATTTGTTCCAGTTCGTTGAAGAATGTTGTTGGTAATTTGATAGGGATTGCATCAAATCTGTATATTGCTTTGGGCATGATGGCCATTTTGACAATACTAATTCTTCCTAGCCAGGAGCATGGGATGGGTTTCCATTTGTTAGTATCCTCTTTAATTTCTCTTAAAAGAGTGTCTTATAGTTTTTAGGGTATAGGTCTTTCACTTCCTTGGTTAGGTTTATTCCCAGGTATTTTATTCTTTTTGATGCAATTGTGAATGGAACAGTTTTCCTGATTTCTCTTTCTATTAGTTCATTTTTAGTGTATAGGAAAGCCACAGATTTCTGTGTGTTAATTTTGTATCCTGCAACTTTGCTGTATTCCGATATCACTTCTAGTAGTTTTGGAGTGGAGTCTTTAGGGCTTTTTATGTACAATATCATGTCATCTGCAAATAGTGACAATTTAACTTCTTCTTTACCAATCTGGATTCCTTATATTTCTTTTTTTTGCCTAATTGCCGTGGCTAGGACCTCCAGTACTATGTTAAATAACAGTGGGGAGAGTGGGAATCCCTGTCTTGTTCCTGATCTCAGAGGAAAAGCTTTCAGCTTCTCGCTTTTCAGTATGATGTTGGCTGTGGGTTTGTCATATATGGCCTTTATTATGTTGAGATACTTGCCCTCTATACCCATTTTGTTGAGAGTTTTTATCATGAATGGATGTTGTTGAATTTTGTTGAATGCTTTTTCAGCATCTATGGAGATGATCATGTGGTTTTTGTCTTTCTTTTTGTTTATGTGGTGGATTGTGTTGATGGATTTTCAAATGTTGTACCATCTTTGCATCCCTGAGATGAAGCCCACTTGATCATAGGCTATGATCCTCTTGATATATTTTTGAATTCGGTTTGCTAATATTTTGTTGAGTATTTTTGCATGTATGTTCATCAGGGATATTGGTCTGTAATTTTCTTTTTTAGTGGTGTCTTTGCCTCGTTTTGGTATTAAGAGTGATGCTGGCTTCATAGAATGAATTTGGAAGTTTCCCTCCTCTTCTATTTTTTGGAAAACTTTAAGGGGAATGAGTATTATGTCTTCTCTCTATGTCTGATAAAATTCAGCGATGAATCCATCTGTCTCCAGGGGTTTTGTTGTTGGGTAGTTTTTTGGTTACCGATTCAGTTTCCTACCTGGTAATTGGTCTGTTTAGATTTTCTGTTTCTTCCTTGGTCAGTCTTGGAAGGTTGTATTTTTCTAGAAAGTTGTCCATTTCTTCTAGGTTATCCAGCTTGTTAGCATATAGATTTTCATAGTATTCTCTAATAATTCTTTGTATTTCTGTGGGGTCCGTCATGATTTTTGCTTCTCATTTCTGATTCTGTTTGTGTGTAGATTCTCTTTTTCTCTGTTGCTAGGGGTTTGCATTTTGTTTATTTTCTCAATGAACCAGCTCTTGGTTTCACTGATTTTTTTTCTGTTGTTTTATTCTTCTCAATTTTATTTATTCCTTCTCTGACCTTTATTATGTCCCTCCTTCTCCTAACTTTGGGCCTCATTTGTTCTTCTTTTTCCAGTTTCAATAATTGTGACTTTAGACTATTCATTTGGGATTGTTCTTCCTTCTTTAAATAGGCCTGGAATGCTATATAGTTTCCTCTTAGAACTGCCTTCACTGCATCCTACAGAAGTTGGGGCATTGTGCTGTTGTTGTCATTTGTCTCCATATATTGCTTGGTCTCTGCTTTAATTTGGTTATCGATCCATTGATTTAGGAGCATGTTGTTAAGCCTCTATGGGTTTGTGAGTTTTTTTTCTTTGTACAATTTGTTTCTAGTTTTATATGTTTGTGACCTGAGAAGTTGGTTGGTAGAATTTCAATCTTTTTGAATTTACTGAGGCTCTTTTTGTGGTCTAGTATGTGGTCTATTCTGGAGAATGTTCCATGTGCACTTGAGAAGAATGTGTATCCTGTTGCTTTTGGATGTAGAGTTCTATAGATGTCTGTTAGGTCCATCTGTTCTAGTGTGTTGTTCAGTGCCTCTGTGTCCTTACTTATTTTCTGTCTGGTGGATCTGTCCTTTGGAGTGAGTGGTGTGTTGAAGTCTCCCAAAATGAATGCATTGCATTCTATTTCCTCCTTTAATTCTGTTAGTATTTGTTTCACATATATTGGTGCTCCTGTATTGGGTGCATATATGTTTATAATGGTTATATCCTCTTGTTGGACTGAGCCCTTTATCATTATGTAATGTCCTTCTTTGTCTTTTGTTACTTTCTTTGTTTTGAAGTCTATTTTGTCTGGTACAAGTACTGCAACACCTGCTTTTTTCTCCCTATTGTTTGCATGAAATATCTTTTTCCATCCCTTCACTTTTAGTCTGTGTATGTCTTTGGTTTTGAGGTCTCTTGTAAGCAGCAAAAAATGGGTATTGCTTTTTTATACATACTATTACTGTGTGTCTTTTATTGGTGCATTCAGTCCATTTACATTTAGGGTGATTATTAATAGATAGGTACTTATTACCACTGCAGGATTTGGATTCGTGGTTCCCAAAGGTTCAGAGGTAGCTTCTTTAGTATCTGTCTAACTTTAAATTTAGTTAATTCTTTATGGTAAAAAATGTGTCCAATTAATCTGTATAAACTAAAAATTGCTCAACTGAGCATTACTGTTTTCCAAACTCTTAACAGCATATTAATAACTTGCACTATTTATAAAATATTTTTCCCTAGTATTTAGAGTATAATCATTTTCCTTCTGGAAAAAACACTGCTTGTAACATTACTACTGATAAAAATAGGCTAAATAAAATAGAAACAAGTTTCAGACTTCATATCTAACAAAGGGACAAATCTCAAATCACAGTAAACATACCAGGCAAACACAATTTATGATGAAAATAAGAGTATTTTAATATAACTTTCTATCATTATTAGACTGAATTTATATCCTGGAATTTAAAATATTTCCCCAAAGAAAATCCAGTTATATAACTGGATACAGCTTTCAAAATACTATCTTGGCTCAAAAGATCACAAATACAATCATAGTAACACACTCTTTTTCTTCATTATTTTTCTAACTAGAAAGATTAATACATTTCAAGGATAATTCCTTTCCTAAATTATTTGAAAGATCAAAGCCTCATAGACAAAGTTCTTATGTATTTACTATGAAAGACACTATGCTGAACATTTTATTTTAATAGCACTTAATTCTCAAAATGACCTTATGATGCAAGTATTATTATCCCCATTTTGTTGATGAGGAATCAAGGGAGACACTAATTAGATCTGTCCATGGTTACAGAATGCAAACAGTGGTGTGCAGATTTAAAATAGGCAGTATTCTCCCTTGAACTTCACACTTTTATTATCACAATATACTACTTCCTTTATTATCTTCTTGCCTTTGCATACCCTTACTCTGGTTGTTAATAATGTCCCCACCCATCAGTGGGTATTTAACTTGTTTAAAATTTAAGCCAATTTGAAATATTTATGCATTTTGATGCAGTACTTCTACTACTAACAATTTCTTCTAAGGAAATGCAAAAGGCAAATAAAGATTTACAAAGATTTACGATAGGACTAATAGGAAAAAAAAACATCAAACATCTAAATGTCAGCCATTAGGGGACAGAAGATAGTAATTCCAGCTTGGGAATTATTATATTTCCATTAATGATTTTTAGTAACAAGCAAAAATGCTGATGCAAAGTTCAAATAACAAAAAATAATATATATGAGAGATAAATACATTTCTTATGCAAAGGGAAGAAGAGTAAATATTTTAGGGCTTGGCAGGCAATATTCTACAACTCAGCTATGCCATGTAGCACAAAAAGAAGCCATAGATAATATATAAACACATGAGTATGGATATGTTCCCATAAAACTTTTATTCATGGGCATTAACAGCATGAAGTATTATTTTTATATCTGGCCTGTCCTCCTCCCCGCCCACAACTGCTTAAAAATGTACCATTCTTAGTCTGCAAGAAGTATCAAACAAGCAACGGGTTGACGTCTGGCATACAGAAGCTACAGTTTGCTGACACCAGATCTAAGCGGTCACCTACTATATAAAGAAAATACACACACACACACACACACAAGCCTGGAAGGAAATGTGGCAAAATTTTTAATTATGGTTGTGTCTTGGTGGTAGAGTTATGGGTAGCTATTATCCCTCTTGTTCATTTTTCTGTATCTTTTTAATAAAGAGTTTGTTAATGAAATCAGAAAAAGTAACTTAAAGGTTAAAGGTTAAATAACTTTGGACAATTATTTGCTGTATTCTCTGTGCTCTCTCTTCGTCTTGAAGATAACATATCTTCATATTACAGTATATTACAATTTTCTTTTCCCTCAACTTTACTAAGCATCTTGGGAAACTTATCTTTTTATTTCAATTGCCTAGAATTTATTAACCAGTAAACCAACTTATTAATCATCAATAAAATTGTATTGGTTGAATCTCATGATTTCACAAAGGTATCATTCAAAAGTACATTCTTAAAAAATAAAAATTCAAAAGAGTTCCAAAGTGGGGGAAAAATTGTAATTATAACAGTATAATAAACATTGTCTTTTATTTGTACAAAGCTCTTATACAAAGGAGTAACACCCAAATAAACATAAGGGCTAATGATAAAAAAGTGTGTTCACAGAAAGCATAGATGAGAAAAAAAGAAGTCTTATTCACCATTATTCAAAAATCACAGAATTTAAGTGTATTCCAGTTTTTTTGCTGATCAAATTGAGGAAGTTAAAAAATGTAGGATTGGCAAGGCAAAAACTAAGGCATACTCAATTGGTAGGAGAGAAAAAGCCTCTTTTGAAAAGGTAGTTTGATCATACATCCTATTCTAAAACAGTGGTTGTTTCTGTAACTCAAATTAGCTCAAAAGGACTTGGAGAAAATAGGTGAATTATGTCAGTCTAACAGAAGTATGCTGGTTCATATGCCCCTGATTTTTTTCCACTACCTAGTGTAAGTACCTGAATTAAGTATGCAAATAAAGCTGAAAACAGTACTAGACATAATACCCATCCATTCCACTTTATTCTCTTAATTTAATGTAACTGCATGCTGACTTTATAAACTCAATTGATTAGATTGCCCCAATTTTCCTTTATTTTGCTCTTGACTCCATAATACAGCAATCTCAATTCCTCTTTATACATTCTTAATATCAAGCAATCTTCCTTTTTCTGTATTTACCTACCTTTATTTATTAGAACTATAATGTGTCTTTTTAAAGTCTACTAGTTTTTGATATTTTTGTTTATGCTAGGATTGTTCTTTTTAGTACTTTTGTTAAAAACATGCATAAGCTTTTAACAATCTACTCTGACACTATTTTTCTCAAAATTCTTGACACTGCAGCATGAGAGTTTTGTAGAACAGGTTTTTTAAAGCTATGTGTATGTCTTAAGTATGTACTCCTCTCCCTAACAATTAACTTTAAGGAATCTAAGGAAATAATAAAACAAAATAATGCATGTATAAGAAGGGTCTGTCTGTGTTTTAAAATAGAAAAAAAGTCTTTTTTTAGTTTGATCACATATCCATACAACAGAGCCAGTAAAATTATTATGGAGACATATCCTTACCCACATGGAAAGCATGTGGTAAGGCATGTCTCTTTCTACTGACACAGAAAGAGAAAAATAGATTACAGAGTAAGAATTAGGGTGTGTATGTATGTACTGTGTCTATGTAGCATAGATAGATAGATGCAAGATATACACTAAATTTTAACAACAGGTTCCTTAGCTAACTGAATTATGGCTAATCCTTTTTCTTGGCTACACTCATGTCTTTTGTAAGAGTTATTTTGCCAGGAACATGTATTTATTTTATGAGAAAAATAAACTTGTTTTAAAACACAAAGGAACGGTGCCAACAATTTTTTCATATTACTACTAATTTCCTTTGTACATATTAAAGTTCCATCTGAGGAAACAAGTTTAAATAACAAATACAATGCAATCTGGTAGTTAAGTACAATGAAAACGTTCCATAGATTTAAGCTAATTAGACATTTTGTTGATAAACTTGACAATACTCTGCATCCTCACATCCAGATTATGATAAAAACTAATTTTATAAAAATCACTAAAATAAAAACTTTAACACGTTGCTACTTAAATTTTTAGTTACTAAAAATAGAGTTAAAGGCCTACAAAATGCAGTTAGTTAATGAAATTCTAAGAATGCCAGTGATTATACAAAATGGTTCAAATGAATGTCTTATAAAAACTCTATAAAAATAAAATCTTTAAGTGTGTAATACATTTTTTATAAACATTAACTCAAAAAAGTCAAATTTCACTGAGCTAAAGGCAATAGTTTTCTTTTTTAACTAATTGAGAGATTATGTTAAAGAAATATTTTGCTATACATTTGACAGTCAACTTTCAAGGGAAAAAAACTAGTATGAACACACACACACAAGTATCTGACATTTAAAAAAAAGTGATTTAGAAAGCTCCATGTAAAATAGATTATTTTATATTCATTGTAAAACTTGATGTGGCATTTTCAGATATTGTGCTAAAGGATTAAATGCCTATTTTTAAAAGTATTTTGTCAATATAGCAATTAAGAAGATCAAAACCAAACTTCATCAGTTCCCAATTATTAACAGAAAGATTACCATTTTAATGTATCTGGGCCAGCTGCCCCTTAACTTGTACAAAGTTCATCTCTATAGTATCACTTTTGAAAAAAGCACCCCCAATACTCCGGCTATGCAACTACTCAAATTTAACCAAAACGAAGCCAACAGGAGAGAAGTCGTATCTGCTACCTCTCAAAAAATTACAAAACCAAAATTTAAAGACTGGATTGTGGACACTACTACTCTTCAATCATCCTAAATGAACAGTACCTTTAGGCTTTAATATAGTTAAGTATACCCTAAATTAATACATGCTTTATGGGACAAATCAACTTTCTGTTTTTAAAAAATATCTACTTAAAGAAGTACCATACGACCCAGAAATTCCACTTCTATAACTAAGAAAATAAAATCCCTGATTCAAAAGGATATATGCACTCTCATGTTTACTGCAGCATTATTTACAACAGCCAAGATATAGAAGCAACTGAAGTGTCCATCAATAGATGAATGGATAAAGATGGTAGTGTGTATACACAATGGAATATTAGTCAGCCATAACAAAGCAATCTTGCCATTTACAACAAACAGATGGACTTAGAGGGTATGTATAATAAAAAATAAGCCAGGCAAAGACAAATACCATATGATTTCACTTATATGCAGAATCTAAACAAGGCAAAACAAAACAAAAAACCCGAATAAAGCAGAAATACTCATAATTACAGAGGTGTCTGGTGGTTACCATGGGGAAGGGGCTAGGCTAAGTGGGTGAAATATGTGAAGGGGATAAAAAGGCACAAAATCTCAATCAAAAATGCTTCACAGGGATGAAAGTAGAGCATAGAGAATAGAATCAACAGTTCTGTAACATCAACCTATGTTGACAGACAATACACTACTTGGAGTGAGCATTTAATAATGTAGATAACTGTCAAATCACCATGTTGTATACTTGAAACCAATGTAATATTGCATATCAACTATACTTCAATCTAAGAGGAAACATATTTACTTGACAATGCAAATGAACATTCTAATTGACAGAAGAAAAGTGCTTTCACCGATGTTAATCTCATTTACTCCTAACAACTCCTGTGCTATCTTGATATTCTTTCCATTTTACAGATGGGGAAACATAATCAGAGATAGGTAATTTACTCCAAATCACATGGCTGGAAGGCAAATCAGTGAGGGTCTGTCCAGTATCAAAGCCCTTCCCACCTAACCTTTTTCCAGTCCATGCACTTTTAGAATCAAATTTTTAAATACGCTCTGTTGGGTTTTAAATTATTTACTTATGATATTAGTAACATGATCAGACAGTGAAAGAAAATCCAATTGACCAAATTATTTTATTGTTGTTTTTAAATAGAGAAAAGGATGTTTGCTAAATTAAAATCAGTTCACAGGAATATGGTATTCTAAGATTTGGGATGGATGTCATAAATAACAAAAAACTCTACGATTTATTAGATAAAACTAAATAATAAAAAAAGATTTTGGAATGGTATATACTCTATTAATATACATGTCCTAATACATCAAATCATAAGAAAATGACTACATATCTCACTTTACTTGTTCAATTACATCAAGGTTAAATAAAAAACTAACTAGATTATTTTTATTATATTAATTAAAAGTAACAACTATTTGGGTTTTTCTGCTAATCTCCCAGCCAAAACTGACCTTTCAAAAAATATTCTCTTAAATAAGCTTTATGTAGACCTGTAACATTTCTGCATTTTTAACAAAAACTTGCTAAGTGTTATTGGTGTAAGGTCTTCTCCCTTGAGAATTACTACAGAACAAAAATCAGAACAATTAAGAAGTACTTACAAAACCACTAAAGGAAAATGTGTTTCTTTCTAAAGCCATATATTAATACTCTTTGTGATACCTTTGATAATAGTCTTGGAATTTTTATGGCAGTTCAAAAGTCTGTAAGGCAATTCTTTCAAGCTATTTATCAGCATGATTTTACACAATTGAGTCATCATGAGTTCAACCTATTGAGTCACCTGCTTACAGCATCTGCCAACCACAATTTACTGAACTGCAGCTTCCTCAAACTTACAACTGAACAAAAAACTGGGAGGAAGGCCTGAGAACTGTTTGATGTTTTCCAAAGTAGCAACTGAAAATATTCTTTCAAAACAGACCAGGTTTAAAAAAATAAAAGAGGCCAGCTTCCTTGCTGATGAGCACTACTGCTTTCCTATATTCTTCCCTCCTAGTGGAGAAGGGAAAGAGGGAGTTTAACCTAAGGAAATGAAATTATATGCTTGCCTAACATTTTCTGGAATGTATTCTACTAAAAACAATTCCTAGGTATGAAATAATACTGAGCTAGAGTATACATACAATTGTGTCAATGACTATTAGATTATAGACTGAACATTTACTTTAAAAATTATTAATATAAATAAAATGCAAAGGATATAACTTAAAAATTAATGCCATACCACACTAGACACTTTTTGGGGCTGATTTTTGCTATTACCAATATGCTGCTATGGAAATAGTAACACTATAAACTTTAAGAACTATTGTACCATACTTATCTTTCCTTACAAAGAATGAATACAATCTAATGCAAACTGAAATAATCAACAAGTCCTATAACTTGATAGACTTGTATCTGCCAAGTGACTTGACTTAGTCTTTTATCATATGACCCCTTTTGAAAGTCGTTGTCTTCACTGGATCTATGTAGAGCAAATGCAAATACATGAAAATGTGTAAGTCATTCAGGAAAAGGGAGGGAGTTAAAACCACAACTCCAAAGTATTGTATATAACACAAGTATATCTTATACCTAATACTGTTAAGGAAGATAGTAAGCACAATGTTTTTCACAATGATTTCCAATCATTATTTTGCTATTAGTAAAAGGTTAAGTTTACTTAATCAGAAAATCTAATTAGAAAAAAGGTAAGAGAACAGATGAGATATGTTAGGTGCTTATTATATATAGTTCTAAAAGATAACTTATAGAAATAAAATTTATCAAAATCCTACTAATGCTAATTGAAAACATTTCTAGAGTTTCTTTATTAAATGACAATCTGAACACAATTTACAGCTGTTCATCAATTCTCATGGTTATCATTATTGATTACTGTATTATGATACAATTGAAATGGCTGATTTATGAAAACTGGTGTTGTCTCTATATGAAACTGTCCTAGAAAGAGAAAAATCTGTGTTGTAATTACTTTTTAGTTGTTTTTGTGACCTCTTATGTTGCCAAACTCTTAATTTATTATCATACTTCTTAAAATTCTCCTTTTGGCTTCTTACATGGTATGCTAGGGGAAACCAGATTAGACAACTTGTTGGAATTATGTTTTTAACAGTCTCTAAGAGTGTGGGACTAAATATATTGTGAATATACTTCATTCAACAAGATTTTCAACACTTAGATGTCAATTACTGTGCCAAGAGACTGGCAATACATGAGTTCTTGCCCCCAAGGATCATATATGTCACTGCAATACAGATTAAACAGTTTTGCATAGGAAAGAGGTGAGAGGTAAAGATAACTTAGGTCTTATCACGAAAGGTGTCACAGAAGAGAAATCTGATTTGGAGCTTGAAAAATCATGGCCACTCAAGACTTTTTAGCTGGAACACCAAAAACCCAGGGACACCTGCCATGACATGAGAAATCAGAAAATAAGAGCTTTCAAGACAGAGGGAATAAATGTGCAGGCATGGGTGGATGAAACTGGCAAATGTGGAGAAGTACACTAGGTATGGACTACATACATGATGACAAGGGAATCGGTAAATAGGAAGACTGAAGGATCCTATTTGGAGAGCTCTGTAATATTCCAGTCAGGTGAGGATGGAAGCCTTAAAATAGGGATAAGTTGGAATGGATATAAGCAATGTTAAGAAGGCAGAATCAGCAATTTTTGGAGGACAATAAGTAAGGGTAACAGAGGAACCTAAAACATCCCCAGATGTTGATTTGAGTGAGAAAACTGGGTATATGTGGTTATGCTATTAGCAGGATAGAGAATGATCCAGAAAAAAGAAAAGGTCTGAGTGCTCAAATTTAGTATAGTAAGTTATAGAATATATGGTCTATACCTTAATGACATCTACTGTAACCAGCCTACTTAATACTCTAACCTACTTCTATCCTCTCCATTCCTATTTGCTCTAACACCTTACTTTAGTTTTTCCTTTTGTCCCAGCAGTATTTAAACTATCATACTGTATCATTTACTTACTATTAATTATTTACTATGCCTCCTCTAGAATTTAAGCTCCAGAGGGGTCAGAAATTTTTGTCTCAACAGTGTCTGGCACTCAGAAGACGCTAAATAAATAGTTAAATGAATGATAATACAGCAGAGGTATGGATTAAAATTACAGACTCAGAATATATGGTTTTAAATAACAGTGAAAGCATTGGAAATAGGACACTGCTCAGGTTAAGTAGTGAAATGAGAAGATACCAAATGGAACACTGTGGAAACCCACCCAACATTAATTACAGAGGATAACCAGCCAAGGAAGACTGATGAAGATAGGCAAACCTGAAAAGAGATGTCATGGAAGCAATAAAGAGTAAAGAATTTCCAAGACGGTGATCCCCAGTGCTAAATGCAAAGGTTCATTAGGATAGAGACGAAAGCTGGAATATTTTTAATGATATTAACATCAGTTTTATGGAGCTGGAGGCAGGAGCCAGGCTGCAAGGATTAGAGATGTTTTTGGGAAGTAAGAAAATATAGATATATTTTAAGTCAAGATATGTAATGTCTAGCTTTGAAGCAAGGAGTAAGATAAGACAATAACCAGAATGGGTATGATAAAATAAGCTGTATTTACTGTATATGGTAAATGGAGCAAGGTATCTGTGAACACAGATTCCAGTGCATAAGGACAGGGATTAATTAGCCTTTCAAAACAAAAGGCAGAGAGGAACAATTTCAAGATATGAAACAAAAACCTCATTGAGTATATCTCTAGTGGGATGTATCTTAAAGATGAAAAGAACTGCAATAAAAAATTTAGACTGCTTTCAGTAATTATACTGCTGGTGGTACTATTATTATTCATAGCTGTATAATGTAGGACAAAGCAAATTAGAAATATATTATGCTAATTCCATAATTCCTGATGTTGCTCAGACTTTTAACTTTTTAAAACATAACTACTATAATTAGAACTGACTATATATAAACATTTATTTATGCATAGTATGTATGCACAAACATAAAGAGAAACATTTAGGGATGAAATAATGTATGTGGGATTTGCTTTAAAATAATACATGAAAAGCAGTAAGCTGAAACAATATTAGCCATGAATTGGTAATGTTAAAGCTAGATGACAGGGACATGGGAATTCACTGTACTATTCTATGTCTGTATATGTTTTAAATTATTTTGGGGAAAAAAAGTTTTATCACATCACTCTTCTGCTCAAAACCCTCCAAAAGCTTCCATTCCAATCTTAATCAGAAAAACACTAAAATCTTTATAATAGCCTACAATAGTCCTACTTATCTCCCTTTCTTACTTGACTTTCTAATAATCTCTACATAGTTGCCTCCTTGCTATTCTTTGAATGCTTTCATTTTAGGGTCTTTACATTTTTCTGTTTCAGCTAACACTTCCTATCAGGTTTTATTTTTCTCCATAGTACTTATATTTTTCTAATATACTAAAATAGTTATTTTATTTGCTGTCTTTCTCTTCTCATTAGAGGGTAAACCATATGGAGTCAGGGAATTATTTGTTTTATTCATAGCTGTACTTTAAGTACCTAGAAGTAGTGCCTGGAACATAGCAGGTATCCAATATTTGTAAAACTGAATTTAACATAGAAAAAAGGGATACCTCCTAAGAAAATGTTGGTAAGAAAACGCGCAAAATAGGTATAAGAACAGGAAGTTAAGGGGGTTCCTGCTTGGTAACCTCAATTTCCTTTGTGGTATAGGAGAAAGGTCTTCCACTAAGAGAAAAGGAGGAAGCTGAGTGGAGTAGCGATAATTTAGAATAACTGCTTTAGGAAACGGAAATTCAAGAGTATAGAAAAGGATGCTAACTGGTACTAAAGGCTCAGCTGAGATTGGAGACAATACAATGACACCGAATACTTAGGTGTAATTTTCTTCTGCTTTTAAGCCTTAAAAGCCCTGAAGCATTTTGGGCAAGGCTTTCCAAAAGAACTTTCTGTGATGACGGTTATGTTATATATCTGTACTGTCCCACATATGGCAATTTGAGTACTTGAAATACGGCTAGTATGGCTGACAGACTTTATTTTTTAATTTACTTTTACTTAATTTTAGTAGCCACATGTGGCTAGTGGCTATCAGTAATGGACTGGGCATTTTTAGGGTGTTAAGTGGAGAAAATAAACAGTATGACTGTTCTAAGACAGGAAATTAAAAAGTGTTTGTGACAAAAAGACAAAGGTGTAAGAGAATTAAGATGCTGGAAAGAATGGTTGAAATAATATACCACAGGAAACATCATGGCTAGAAAAAAAAAAGAAAACTAGGAGAATGTAGGAAATTCACCAATTATGTGACCCACTGGTTAGGTGGTAGGTAATGCCTGTGAATGACATCTATTTTGTCTGTTTAGTGTTTAAAAAACAATTACTTCTAATGGACTTCTTCAAAGTATACATCTTATGAACTGAGATTTACCCAACCAGACCCTATTTATTTTCTGAACTCCTACCACATTTATTGTCACAAAAATTTTGTAGGGTATAAAGTTCTTTCACACAGATTATCTCAAACAGCGGCAACACTGTCATGAGTCAGGTATTATATACCAAATATAGATAAACAATTAAAAATTGTTTAGCGTATTCTATGTCTTGCCCAATATTTTACAGGAAACAGCAGAGTTGGGATAGAAATCCAAGTTGGCCTACTACTCTACTATCAAATGCTAATACTTTAATAAATATAACTTTTGCCTCCCCCAAAAAAGCCAAATTCCCTAGGAAGATACATTTTATACATGTGTATGTATGCACAAGACGGTATCTTAAAAAATAGAATCATATTAAAATTTGGCAACTTATTCTTTAACTGTTGTATGCCGATTTTGGTTCTTCTCTCTATACTTTAAAATTTGATTAATTTGTGAATTATTTC
Source organism: Manis pentadactyla (assembly GCF_030020395.1). Taxonomy (NCBI): domain Eukaryota; kingdom Metazoa; phylum Chordata; class Mammalia; order Pholidota; family Manidae; genus Manis; species Manis pentadactyla. Next base: position 85,223,405 of record NC_080026.1, read on the forward strand.
TGATTTTAATAATATTAGCGCTAAATCAGACAATTCTAAAATTCTTGGAGTGCTGAGGCAAAAGGCAGAGCTAGCCAAGTTGTGCCATCACTCGAGTTGAATTCATAAATATTTAACTACAAATACACATTTTTATATATATTTGCAACACAAGATAGAATGGGAAGAGATACCATGGAAGTGATCAAGACCAATAAAAGTAAATCAGTAGTTCAGCAGTCTTCCTTTACAGTGCTGGTGGTAAACATCATTAACTACACACTCTCTGCCAAAGCAGAGCCTCACAATCCTTTGCCACACTAACAATATGATGGTCAGATACTAGATTGATACACATATGTGCAATGAACATTAAGTAAAATTCTTAACAATAGATTTTATTAAGCATGGGAAGGAACTGGTAGTATGTAATCAAACTTAGTAAGTGGAAAATAGGAGTGGATGTGGGAGTAACAAGATGAAAACCTTCTGAGGTGCTTCAGATATTGCTTTTCTGAAGTCCACATACTGGATAATTAAAGGTCTTTAAGCTTGAAGACTATATATATGAGGAGGCCTTATATATGCAGTTTTTAAATTCAGCCTTGTTAGAAATAATTATATTTCCAAAAATGGCTATTTGATAATGGCAGAAGGGTTATTAACTGGGAAAAAAAATAACATGTTATTTCCATGTAGAGCACATGACTCCCAGGCAAAGAACATCTAGATGGGGAGGATGGGAGGGAAGGGAGGGATAAGGGTGGGGAAAGAAAAAGAGGGCATTACGATTAGCATGTATAGTGCGTGGGGGGTATGGGGAGGGCTGTGCAACCCAGAGAAGACAAGTAGTGATTTTTACAGCATCTTACTACGCAGATGGACAGTGACTGTGAAGGGGTATGTGGGGGGGACTTGGTGAAGGGGGGAGCCTAGTAAACATAATGTTCTTCATGTAATTGTAGATTAATGATACAAAAATAAAAAAAAAATAAAAAAATAAAAAAACTGAAAACTGGAAATTGAACAGCTAACAGACCTCAGGGAAAATGGAAATTCATTAGCCAATTTCAACCACAGCATCACACAGTTGGTGAATGTGAGAGAAAAATGAATACCATGATTTTAGGGGTGCCTCAGCAATGAGCTTCTTCCATCTTGATCTAAGATACCTTGTCAGCTATGACAACTTTACAACCAAGTATCAAAATTAACTGAACTTAGAAATACACTATGAGTTATTATATCCAGCTTTTAAAAACAAATAAGACAGCTGTTGCGTAAGATGTAACCCTTAGGAGAAACTGGGTGATGGACACCCCAGGACTTCACTGTACTATTTGCTGCAACTTTCTGCAAATCTAGAATTACTTCAAAAACAAGTTAAAAAAAAAAGCCTTGTTCATTCATATGTATTATATGTATAACATTCTTGTATAACATTAATATAAAATGTACTGTATATAATAATAAAATCATATATAAGATATGCAAAAAAAGAACATCTAGAAAAGCACTGGATTAAAAAAATGAAACAAAACAAAAACTTGTTAAATTTTATAATCACTTACATTTTTGAGATATACAGGTATCCCTGTTTAAGTACAAATATGATAGAAAGATATTATCCATTTATAATTAATAACCTTTATCAAATAACTATCAAATAAAAGTCTAAAGAGTCTGGAGAATGTGTGAGTGATATAAAAATTTGATCTGGAATTAGATTGAATTGGAAGACTATCATTGATAGCCAGGAGAAAACATCACAGTATCGAGAATCAAGAGGAAGCACTGTTATGTTAACATTCAGAAAGGCATGATGGTTACTTCCTCACATGTAGGTTTCTGGCAATACTTGGTAGGCCACTTCCTGTTGACCACTTCTTAGTTGACTTGACATGACTGAATGCTTCTACCTGTCCAGTAACCTTAATCTATAGTCCAATAGATCTAAATAAAATGGAAGAAGGCAATGGAAATGTGTGGAAGGTTTTTTCATTAGCATAATGTCTGGGAAGAGGTATCACAGGCATTTAACCATTTCAAAGCCAGAGATGCTTGAGGTCCTACAATTCACTACAAAGCAAAGAATTAATTAACAATAATAAATGTGACTGTTATTTTGTGTCAATTTGGCCACTTGTCAAACATCAGTCTAGATGTTGCTGTGAAAGTATTTTTCAGATGTGACTAACATTTCAATTAGCAGACTTCGAGTAAAGCAGACCATCCCCCATTACGTGCAAGGGCCTCATCCAGTCAGCTGAAGGTTATAAGAAAAAAAGAACGAGGTCCTCCAAAGAGGAAAGATTCTGCCCCCAGACTGCTTTTAGACTCAACATCAACTCTTGCCAGAATTTCCAGACTACCGCACTACTCCATGGATTTCAGACTTGCCAATCCCACAAACAAATGAGTCAATTCCTTAAACCTCTTCCTACTCCCACTCCCTTTCTCACTAAGCACACGCTTGCATACACACACATTCTATTGGTTTGTTTCACTGGAGAATCCTAATACAGTCCCCCCACTGAGAAATGTTATTAGCTTTGTCTCTTTACCATCTTCTAAATCCTTGACTTCTGAGAAAAAATAAAATCAAGAAAAACAAACAGGCAAATATCTGGTATTACTGCATAAATTGATTCCATAGTGTAAAACATCATAAACATAACTCTTTTAGAATTTTTGGCATGTTACTATAATTATACTTATGTCTCTCCCCTGACCTGAAAGAGAATCAAGTATTTTATCTGTCCTTAAATTCCCACTATCTAGCAGAGTGATTGGCACATAGCAATAAATGAATGACTATGTTATAGTTCAGCATCACCAGATCTTTTTTCCTTGAATCTTAAAAAAACATGCCTTCTCTAAAAGACAGGTCTGTGCCTAACTCCAAAGACTGATCAGGTGCTTCAGAAAATCTCAACAGTTAAACACAACAGTATCCTTTAATATGATTTAGCTTTAGGGATAAAAATCATTTGGACAAATCATACAGTTGTAGAGAAGTGACAAGTAATCAAACCTGTGTGATATTAGCATTAAGGACAGATAGACTAAGAGCCTAGAAAAAAATTTTTTTAGAGTAAGTGGTCAACTGGTATTCAACAAAGGTGCCAGGACTATTCAAAATGGAAAGGACAATTCTTTACAACAAATGGTGCTCAAAAATTGGATATTCACATGGAAAAGAATTAAATTAGATCCTTAATACCATATAAAAATAAATTAAAAATGGGTCAAAGACCTCAACGTAAGAACTAAAATTATATAAAATGCTTAGAGGAAATTTTTCATGATGTTGGAGTTGGTAGTAATTTCTTGGGTATGACACTAAAGGCATAGACAATAAAAAAGTAGGTAAACTGGACTTCCACAAAATCAAAAACTTCATACAGCAAAAAACACTGAGAAACACTCCAGATATGGGAGGAAATATCTGCAAAACATCGATCTGATAAGGAATTGATAATACTCCAAAAAACCAACTAAATTCAAAAGTAGACAAAGAGCTTCATACTCATTAGAATGGCTTATTAACAAAATGTAAAATAACAACTCTTCTCACACATATGGAGAAATTGAAACCCTTGCCCATGGGGAAGGTAAAATGGTACAGGGATTGTGGAAAAGTCTGGCTGTAAGACATGTAAGACAAATTTCTGTATGCTCCAGTGATTCCATTCTTAGACATATATGAATAAGTACTAAAAGGTGGGACTCAAATAGATATTTGTATACCAGCTCACAGCAGCATTATTCACAGAAGCCGAGAGATACAAACAACCCAAATATCCATTAACAGATGGATAAACAAAATGTGGTGTATACACACAAAGGAGTATTACTCAGCCATAAAAAATAAATGAAATGCTGACATATGCTACAACAAATGTTAAAACTTGAAGACATTAAGTGAAATGAGCAAGTCACAAAAAGACCAAGTCTAGACTAGACAAAAAAAGAATATAATAAAGTAGAAAAAAGGCTACCAGGAGCTGAGGACATTAAATTATTGGGAAATGGGGAGTTACCACTTAATGAATACAGAGTTTATACTTGGGATGATGAAAAAGTTTTGAAGATAGAAAGGGAAATGATTGTGAATGTATTTAATGCCACTGAATTGTATACTTAAATGGTTTTAAATAGTTAAGTTTTACTGTTTGTTTCCTTTTAACAAATGTACATTATTCATCTACTCCATGAGGACAAGGTTGAGGTCAGTCTGATAACCCCACTAAAAATGGTTTAAAAGACTCCTTCTCATTACCATTCCAATCTTCAAAAGAAAGATATGGCTAGGGTTTATGCAATCAGACCATGCAACACACATTCTGCATATTTGCTTCATTTCCTGCATTTAGCCATTCCTGCTGTCCTAATGGCTTAGGTACTTTCTATTCATACTGAGACACTCAGGGGTCATCTATTCTAAGAATAAGGGCATCCCTTCCCTATCTCTCAACATCAGGGTAGATTCTGTATCCCTCCCTATCTGTTACTTAATGCATTTTGCCTATATTTACTTTCATATTTGTGTGTTTTTCCCATGATATTGTAAGTCCTATGAAGCCTAGGTATTTGTATTCCTGAATGCAATATGGCAGGCACTCAAATAAAATACATAATTAAAATGGCCCCAGTCTATTATTTGTTGACTATGAGCTAGTGGTTTTTACTTCAGTCTGAAGCCTAGGAAGACTTGGAGCTTAGAGATGATCTTTTTGGTAAAGGCTTAGAAGGGCTTCATTTAAAAATACTGTTTTTCACTTTTAACCCTGAGCAAACTGGGACTTCAGGATACCTATATGCACAACAGAGAAAACCAGACAGCTGAGAAAACAGAGTGCAAAATATCTTAAATCTGTTTGGATTCTTTTCCTAGGGAACAAATGAAGTCTGAAAATGATGCATAGAGAGTGCAGCTTAATGCCAGTGCTTGAAAAGCTGACAGAACATGCACAGGCAATACAATTAAGGAAAACATTATATTTAGTAAAGATGTTGACTCCAAGACAAATAATGAAGTGTTAAACAAAGGAATAATGTGTAAATAAGAGGCATTTCCCATTTGGTGGCTCACAAAGGCCAGGTGGTATTAGCAGAAATAATATCTTGCTGTTAAGTGTTTGGTTCAACTTCTGTTTAGGCTACCACTTAGGTGTGTAAATCTAGAAGCCAAGTCTCAACTTCCCAAAACCTCACTTTTCTTGACTATAAAAATTGCTATCATTTATTCTCTCCTTTCCTCGTATCTCTTCCTTCTCCTTTCAGCCTTTCATGCTTCTATACTGATTGTACTAAGAAACACAAACATTAGATCTAAAACGTTTTATAAAAGACAGGAGGCAAGTGAGTGAGTCACCACTGATACAGAAAAGTCACGTGGAAACTGGTATTGTGAGAAGCAAAGCCTATGAGTAAGCAGAAGAAACCTATGCAGAAAGGAGATTGAGGAAGGGAGAAAGAAGGAATATGTGACTTGAGTTCCTGACTTTCTAGTTCCTAATTCCATTCCAAATAAGGTTTACTGTATTTTCCTGCTCTGCATGTCCATGACATTGCCTGTTCCATCTTTATATTTATATCCACCGTTTTAAAATTTAATCTAGGTTAAGTGGGTTTCTATTTCTGCTACTTATTCATTTGTAAATTAGACATCTCACCGATTTATGTGGATTAAATTAATTTATGTATTCTGAAAGGATTATACAAAATTAAAGTGACAATACAATGTTTTCCTTGTAAGAATAACACAAGAATCAACTAAAATAATGCACATGGAAATTTTGTCTATCTTAACAAATGTGAAACATGTACAACACACTGAGCAAAATAAAATTTTAATTTGAGAGTTAATATGGCTGTGTGTAAGAATTTGCAACTGGGCAACAGGAATAAATAAATAATATCAACCTATTTTGATTGGCAAAAAGAAATAAGAAATCCTTCTCAATGGTAACAAGTGGTGGTTTAGACTCTTTAGAATATGCTGCCTACAAGTGCAGTTTCACATACTTTAAATTCATAACAGCAGTCAGAAAAATAAAAAACTAAAAAGGGACAGATTTTTCAGCATATGATCATACCCGCTTTGGGACCAGGACAGAACTACTGCAGACTGTGAAATGTTTTTAATCTGAATATTGCAGAACTGTTCATACTTGGGCCAAATTTCAGTCAAAATAACATGTTCCTGGACTCCACAGACACATTTTCAACACACCAAGTTTTGCAACCAATTTCTACAAATGAAGAACTCCCTTCTTAATGGCAGCAGATATGCATTTGGGGAAATCAACATAATAACATACTTGATTTGTGGAACCTTAATAAGTGTGTCTCATACTATTTTTGAAATTATGGGCAATATAAAATCAGTCAAATAGAAGAAGTACTTAAAGAGAATGCACAGCAAGTTTACTGAATATTAAAACACGATGTATCAACTTAAAATTTTTAAAAAGCCTGCTTAAATAAGGAAGTACAACGACTCTGTTTTAGCTACTGGTTCCCCTTTTTCTTGTAGTCCATCCTACTTTCTAGGCTTCAGTGTGGCTCCACTATTGCAAGCTGTCATTTCTGACCAGAAATGGAATAAAGCCAACTACTACACAAGAGTAGCTTCCTGCTCTGGCCTCATCTCCTAAACTGCCCCCAGGCCAACGCCTGCCACAGATGCTGATCCTACGAAGCCAATAGTCCACCAGCAGTCAGTTCATAACTATGGCTATGATCCTGTATTTTTTGCACTCCTGGCACAGTGTATATCCTACAGTCTCACAGTTCTCCTTTCTACTACTGACTTTATGGTAACAAGGCACCTCTAAGTTTCAATCAAATGGTAATATAAAAGGCAAACTGAAATTGAAAAGGGAGTTGCATATGAAAACGTAATGTGCTCAACTTCTGTCAAAATGTAATTCAGAAAACGGATATAGAAAAATACAGAAAAGGAAGCTCTCTTAGTAAGTACTATTATCCCAAACATCCTCTTAACCCAATTTTGCATAATTCTGATTTGCATCTGGCACTACCTGACTCATTACTTCTCTTTTCAGACAAACGTAGATTTAGGCTGAATGTCTCTCTCTTGAGACTAACTTAATTATTCAGGGATTAACTTGATTACATTAATGTTGGCCAGAAATGGTTGTTTTTCCACCTTGAGCAGGTTCACAGAATTATGACTCTAATTGTTGGGAAGGAACTTCAAGGGTCATTTAGTTCAACTATTACTCACTGCATAAAGGACTTCCAAACCATAGTACTATATTCACAGGGGCTCTCATCCCGCCAAACAAAGAAAAGCAATTGTGTAACTAAGTATCACTTATGCTTTTTTGAGATAAAAATAACTATCAGCTGCAAATGGAGCTTATGACTCCCCTGAGGAAAAAAAGGTAAGTGTGTTGTGGAGGGTAATACCTCAATAGGGTTCTTTCTGCATCTTTTTTAATACCATTTTCTTAGAACAACAGTTTAAGAAGTCACTATGGAATCTTATCTAAATATACCCCTTAAAAAGGGGGAGAAAGAATAAACACTATGACAAAGCCATATTCTGTTACACACTGACCATGGCTTATAACAACAACAAAAAAGTTTATCTAGCACCAGGTGCAGAAAGAATGGTAAGACTTCCAGAAAAAAACAAGTAAGACAGATTATTAAAAGTAAGAGATGCAGATGGTGGAAGAGTAATATCCAATAGTTTCATATGGAAGGAAGAGAAAGGAGTTTCAAATATCTACAAGAAAGGCTTAAGACACCACCTACAAAAAGGAAAATTTAGGGCATGTCTAAATAGCTACCTTCTACTGAGTGATTTCTCTGTAATAATAAGCTTTCTAATATACTATTTCATTTAATCTTCCTGACAACTCTGAAGGAGATAGTGCCTTTATCTCATAGGTGAGGAAACCATGATTTAGAATGCTTTAGACTCTTCCAATGTCACAGAACTAGCAAATGGCAGTTAAAATTTGAAACAATGTCTGCATGAATTGATTTCAAAATTCATGTCTTAAACATTATGCTAGACTGAGTCTCTAGGACAAAAGACTAGTGAAGACTTAAAACAATTAGCTGCTTCTATATAATAACCAGATGTCCCTGTTAATGTAGAGAATTTTGTTATGCTCTTGCTTCAAAGTTTCCAATGATTCATATGGCTTACAAGATAAAAGCCACTGAAGTAACTGTATTTAGCAGTCCTTTTCCCCTTTTATCTGACCCACACTATTTACCTAGTTTGATGCCTACTACTGAAAAGCAAGCTCTCCTCTCTAGCTACACTGATCTATTGTCCCCTAAATCTACCTCCTCTCATTACTGATCCATGCTGTCCCTCCTGCCAATGTCTGCTTTATTCTTTCACTTCCAATTCCATCCAAATAAATCCCATATTCAAGTTTTACTCCTTCGTAAAACTTAACCATTTAAATTTTTACTGACTTTTCTGTTCTTTGTATTCCTAGTCTTTACTATGCATTTTGACTCATTAAATCAAGTATACTTCAAGGAAAAAAAATTTTTTTAAATATGTAAGTTCTTATCATTGATTATAAATGCTTTGAAAGCAAAAGAGGACTATAACTTATACTTCTATCAACTTTTAAAAAACATTAAGCAATAGCAGGAAGCTATGAATAGGAAAACCACATAATTTAAATAACTGTTGAATGAAATCAGCTGGGATGTTTCCAAGGCCAGACATTAAAAATTTTTAAGGGTTAAGTCAAAGGGAAATAGAGTCTAAGCAGAAAATTTCCATTTAAAGACTCCTTTCTGGGGAAAAATCAGGTGAGTCAACACTCAGTAGAACACTAATAATGAAATGATAGCACCTCCTATGCTCCTGACCTCTGTCTTTCCTATCTTAATTACACTGTAGATGCCCTCATTAATGGGTGGGTGGGGAGTGTAGGCTCCACTTCCATGTCCTAACAGGAGATGTGCTTCCAGTGTTTCTTACAAATTCCTATAAAACATATTAATACCAAGTTCAGTCAATATTGCAAAAAAAAAATCTAATTCCTATCTTAAAAAAAAAAACCCAACCCAACAGTTTGCTGGGCAGTTTCTCGAAGTCGATTTTGTTTTTCTTTCGGTAAAATTAATGAGGGAGCAGTAACTTTGATACCAAAAAGAGAATAAATCTGAGAGGAATTCTGGGACAGAAACATTTTCATAACTATACCAATAAATCCTGTACCAGGTCAAATTCTCATTTCCTCTACAGGAAAGTTAGTTTTAAAAAAAGGTCTAAAACATGGTATATCTATGCTACAAATTTGAGAAACAAGTCTTTTCCCTGTCCACCAAAGCAATGTTAACATGATGTTCTGTTTACTTCCTTATGTAAACTATCAGCAATTATCGTCATAGTACCCCTGAGGAATAAATCTGCTTATAAGCCAAACTACTACCAAGATTTTCAAACTTCCATCAGTGGCTCACTTATGTCAAATAATTTAGAAGGTAAAAATACACGTCTCTGTTACACTCCACTCTCTAAACTACTAGAAACTTCTCATAAGCAGTCATTTTTACATTTTTAGTTAATTAGAAGTGTTGAGCAACAACTACATCAGGGATATTCTGAAATCACAGCCAATAAATTTGTATCATCAATGATGGAAAAATTGTGGGTCAAAATGGACTGAAACTGGGAAAACAACTTTTTTCACTGAGGAATACAGAAATGATAGACATACAGAGATATGACACAGTCAAGACACACTCACACTGATTAATATAAGACTCTTCTTTGGTTCAAGTATTTAAGCAATCTTTACTCCAGTACTAAGAAAATACTCAGGTTTGCTCCACTCACTCCCTTTTCAATTCACAGCAAATAGTACTCTACTTTGTATTAGTAAAGTAGTTCAATGTCTATATCCTATGATAATAAAAACTGTAATATGAATAGTCTTATCACTAAACTTTTATCAGATTATAATCCAAAATGTCAAACTGGATCATTCCCTCATGTCTAGGATGATTCTAACTTTATTTTAGGGAAAATACTTCATTACTACAATGAATTTTAATATATAATTAAGATAAACATAGGGTATAATTTTGAACAAGCACATTCTGCTTCAAATCTCTACTGGTTTTAAACTGGTGCCCCAAAGAGGACTGTGATCTCTAGAAAATACTGGACTAGTAAGGCAGACCAACCTACATTAGTTGATATGAGTCATGTACAATTTTCAGGTAAGAAATAATTTATTCTACATCCTCTATGAAGCAACTAACCTGAAAACTGCAGGTGTGTGCATGGCCAGAAGCCAAAATTCAGGACAAGATGATTTCAAAGTCATGCTAAAAGTTCAGTGTTCATATTTCATTATCGAACTGTTTTTTATGAATTGGATCAAAACTTCAAACTTTAATGAAGTTTTTTTAGAACATCTGTATTCATTCTCTAAAGTAAAGCAACAATACCACAGAAGTCACAGTAACTTAAAAAATACTGACATATATAAAGCATCTTTTAAAACAACTAATTTGTTTTGTCCTCCTTCCCAGCCAGTTGAGATACATAGTAGAATCTGCAGTGTTCCCTCCTACTTCCTCTCTTTTCCCCTCCCCCTCTACTTCAAAGAAAATTAACTGCAGCCAGGCATGATCAGAAAATCTAAAAGGAGGAAGCAGAAACTCATTTGTGTGCATAAGGAAGGAAAAAACAGAATTAACAATACCATGGTATGCTGCTTCAGTGATCTAATTAATATGCATCCATTGTATTGCCTAAAAGATGCTGATGTGATTTTTCTCCTCATCCAACTGTTTCCAATATACTCAACACTATGATCTACAATGGTTGCAGCCCATCCCCCAACTTCATGTCACCTAAAAATACCAACCAGATCAACTAATTTAATACATGCCACCTGATGTTTAATGCATTGAAATCATTTAGAGAGATAATGCAGGATTCTAACCAGTAACCTATAAAAATGAAAGGATCTGTATTAATCCGAAGTCATCTGTTCCCTAACGATTATTTCACATTACCATTCTGATATATTAAAATTAGGGCTGTACAAACTTTATCAAGGAAATTAAAGGGAACATACTACTACAGAATAAAATGCTGAGAACTCAAGAAGAAAGATGGTGTATGGAATTCCCACTACAAAAACATTTAAGTCAATTCACAGCAAAGCACCATTTGTGGGAATTTTTGAAACAAAATGTATACATACTCATCATTCTAACATAAAGGCCATTTTCAAAGAAGACTTTTCTCTCCATCACACTTAAAAAGTCTATGAAGGATTATTAACATCCAGATTGAAAAGAAACTGCCTCATGAAATTTAAAGAAATGAGAAAAAACGAAGCCCATTTAAAAAACTTGTTCAATTTTCCCTAAATTCCCTTTGACTTATATAGGGTTAACCTAAGGTTAAGATATGCTGAGGCATTATTTACAAAATGTATGCCAGTAACAGCTGCCATGTTTAAGATGCCAAGGAATTTAATGTACTGTTTAGACAACTGGTCAGAGAAAAGCATTCTGGGATAAAGCCACTCTAATTATATGAACTCTAAAATTGTTTCCTTTACCTAGAAAGTGTATACTTCAATATTTAAATAAATAAATTTGAAAAACTAGACTGAGCGATCTTAGGTCTCTGGAGTAAATTCTCATTCAAAATGTTATGGTAGGTGTCTATCATTTACACACTGAAGAAAATATTTTTGTATTATTTTAACCTGATAAAAATTTAATGTCAAAGTTAAAATACAAACAAAAAAACCACTGTACACCATAAATTGCTTTTGAAACTCCTAGGAAATTCAAAAATTAAGATATGCTGTTTCCTAAATCAAGTGCTGCTAGTGTCATCCCTTCTGGTTTCTCTGAGTTAAGAATTCACCTTTGTGAAGCATAAATGTTTAAATCACTTCACCTCTGGGAGATACGGTATCCTTCAAGAATAGAGGATGACTTATATTGATAGCAATATAAATAAGTAGTTTACTAACAAAGACAATCAAACAATTCACCAAATAAGACTTTCACTCATGTGCCTTTATTTTAGAATTATCAGAATCTAAAACAGTTTAAAAATGAATAAAGAAACTGAAATGTTAGCACATTCTTTCAATCATTTGTAGTTTTTAATGAACATGTTGTAGAGTTTTAGGCCACCTGGCAAAAGTTTATTTTTAAAAGTAATTTCTACATGATGATTTCACTTCTCTAAATCAAATCCAAGCTGAAATTTCCAGAGTGCTGATCAGCAACAAAAGAAAACAGTTAAGAGTTAGAAGTTCCCTTTGATGTTACCTGGATTCAAATAGTCCAGTTCCCACTAAAAGACTGTTAGAAATGAAAAAAGTCTTAATAAAGCCTATAATAAACTTAATGGTATTCACAATGAAAAACAAAACAAAATAAAACCCAAGGGAAAAACCTCTAACACCTCCACTATTAGACTGGGACTTGCTATGAATTTTTAGCTATAAATATTGTAAACAAAATGCAGAAACTTAATAGTTCAAAAACAAGGCCATCTGTTGAAATAAAAATAGTGAAAAGACAAAAGCACATCTATATAGTACTTTAAGATAGAAAATAACACTTAACTGAGGGAACTATCACTTCAATTTGGTAGCTCTAACAGAAGAAGCACATAACTACTCTAATTCCCTAAGTATTATAACTGCACACAAAACAAATCTCTGCTCATTAACTCAAGCTCTTATTTCCATGGAAACAATGTTTCTACATTTTATTTTGAGAAACGGTAACTATTCTGAAATGAAATAGTAATATGGACTTCAGCTCCATTTAACAAAAAAGTCAAACTAGTTCACTCATCCTTTCTTTCAATGCAATTATCTTAAATATTTAGGTGTAAAGAAACCTATAAAGAACCTATAAACAGACTTAATTCAGTCTAAAAATCCAAATATACGAAGAAAACAAACTTCTGTGCATTTTTATTTTTACCTTAAAAAATTAGCTGGTAGAATTCCTAGAAATTCAACAATTTTAAAAATAAAAAAATATAGCTTACTACTTTTGATCTGAGTTTCTTCACATGATTTAAATTTAAAAGCCTACTAGAAAATGTTTTTCCAGTTAAATGTATTTGTGTTTAAACTGCAACTGGGAACTAAAATTTAAGAACTACTCAATTAATGACAATCTGAAGGAAAATTCCCAATTAAGAAGAAAATGAACTACTATTATGCTAAATTGATATGTATGCATATAACAAACATTAATCTCACTTAATCAACATTAATTGACCTAATTCTTAACTTTTAGAGCTGGAGACAAAAGATAATTTATACTAACATTAACTAGTTATTTTCTAATAACGGACATTACTAATAATGTCAGGAACTTTATTTTCCTCTTTTGTGTATTCCCAGTGAAAGAATGCTTGCTGCCTGGCTTAACAGTAAGTTCTCATTACGTATTTATTAATTGGATACATGGATCATTTATCCTATAGTCTAAATTAATGAATGGATTGGGTTCCTTACACACATAGATGATAGCCGGAACTGAGTATTTAAAAGAATATCTGAGTATCAGTGAGTTTAATGAAAATTTAACGTGTAAAAGCAACCTTAAATTTCTTACCTGGTAGGGCTGAAAGGCACTATCTTCAGTTAAAAAATCCAGTTGTTTATCTATAAGGAATTCTACTGCAGTGATTGAATTGAGTATACTTTTTTCAACCAGGGGTTTGAAAATCTGGTAAAAGAAAAAAAAATTTCTAATGGTTATTTTCTGCGTTGTATCCTCAAAATGTGAAGTTTATATATAAATACAATGTATTAATGCCATTATCATTATGGTTTTAGGATACTAATTATTATTGGTTATCATAATACAATCTAACATTTTTATCCATACAATAGAATATCTTATATATTAAAGAGGAATTAAGTACATTGTTGTGCTGTTTGCAAAACTCATTAATGTAGCTCTTTACTAGCTGACTATATTGTAATCATTTTATATTTTATACTGTTAAGTAGCAGAGAACCATACTTTATATAAAGCAGTTTTTCCATGTTATTGAAAAGAGGAATTAAGTAGATTTTGAAGAATGATATGAAAAAAAATTCCAGTATATTAAGTCCCAGTTGTTTATTTTTTAAAAGGGATATAATCAAACATACACTTGCATAAAAATTTCTAAGATAAATTGCTTCTGAAAAACTAGAAAAGTTAATTAAGACCATATTTACACCACCTCTTTTTAAAAAAATTTTAAGTATTAAACTTTATAAAACCCAGTAGTATTAACGAGTTTTTGGTTTTTTTTCCTAGCTCATTTACATCAAGGATTTTAAATGATCAGGATGCATCTGGTCTTCTAACTCCACCCATGTACTACCCACCCCTGCCCCTGAACCAAGCACAAATAAAAATCCAGCTGCTTGTAAGAGCTGCATGGGGGAAGGGAACAGGAAAAGAAGAGGGAGATAAGAAATATTACACAAAACCCATCCTTCAGTATAGTCTCTCCAGATCTCCAATACTTAAAAAAAAAGTGGGGGGTGAAGAGGAGGGTTTCACAGTCAGTCATTTAGTAATTTTAAAGAAGACTCGCTCATTTTTTATGTAAAAGATTTTACTCAGATCTTGGAGTGGGGTGGGTGGGAGGGAGGTAGGCAGGAGAGGAAGAGGAAGGAAGGAAACAAAGGTAACATGTTTGCATTTTTAAGACTATCACACTCAGTTTCGAAATAGATGCAGCTTAAATAAAAAGGAAGTGTCATGTATCTATGGTACTGTTCTAAAAACTTCAAAATGAAAACAATTCCACCATCTTAAAACAGTGGCTTTACTGTAAAAGAATGTAAGTTTGGAAATTGGAATTAACAACCAACTTAGTTTCTAAATTACCTATTATCACATGAAGAGATCTTGCGACAAGGCCTCTTGTGACGGTCTGGATACAAACCAAAGCTTTTGGCACAGACAGTAAAAATACCCAGGAGATCCAAAGCCATTGTGTTTCCCCCT
Source organism: Manis pentadactyla (assembly GCF_030020395.1). Lineage (NCBI taxonomy): Eukaryota > Metazoa > Chordata > Mammalia > Pholidota > Manidae > Manis > Manis pentadactyla. Next base: position 85,238,408 of record NC_080026.1, read on the forward strand.
TCTCTTACTATGTCTTAGAAATCTAACATACCGCTAATCATAACTAATGAACACTCTGAGGGAAAACGTTTCAAGATCTTTAGTTCAGAGTGACTCCTAAAGAGTTAATTTCTATATTTAAGAAATTCCTCTTAAAGCTTTCAGTTGGATTCATTGAAGAGTATATTACACAGGGTTTCGAAAAAGCTAAAAACATGAGAATAAATGAGCATTTTAAACTTGCCTTATTTCTACATTACTGCACAATGAATTTGTAATTTCTTTCCTAAATTATAAAAAAAATTCCCTTACATCTCCATTAACTTAAGTATTTATTAGAAATACCTAAGCAGTTAAGATCCTTCCCCTGTCCCAGGACTAACCTTTTAAGTACTACATATGTACCAGAAGTATTTTACTTGGGTGAAAATCACTTTTTCAAAACAAGATGTTTCCCCATTACTTAGCTATACCTATGCTCCTATTGCCATCTAACATTTTCCACTTACTAACACTAAATTCCTAACACTGTTTCACCTAACAAGTGACTGAGGTTTGCAAGAAATCCAAGAGCATTCGTTACTTAAAAATCTACCAGTACGTGATTGACGTGAAATGCGTAACATTTCTTCATATTATTTTTTCCGTATTTTATCTTTTACTTGGTTGAAAACTAGAAAACACTGGCACCTTCTCAAGGGGATTTTTAATCTTTAAATTTCACCAAATGCTCTTTTCTTTTCAAACAGTATCATCTCAGGTGAACTTGTGAAGGTTAACAAAAAGGTCCACAAAAGGTATTATCTAAGTAGCTAAAAAAAAAAAAAATACAAAAAACAATTCAATTAAGTAGGATTTGAAAAAGAAGTAAACTCATGTGAGTGCCTCTTTCTTATGCAAATAATACAGGTGGTTTGCATTTCCTATGAGATCCAGTCATTTTATAATATGAAAAACATTCTTGTGAAGACAACCTCTCAGAACTATGCTTTAAGGTAGGTCAGAGTTCTAAGGGTAAATTTCAACAGGCCAACTTACCATAATTTAAATCACTCAGTTGGGGGGAAAAAGTTTAGTTTCTAGGCTAAAATAAAAAGTTTCTCACTTTAAGATACCTAACTGAAAGCCATTGCTAGAATTTAGCTACCAGAAATGTTAAGACTAGTTCCAAATAGTCTATTTCTGATATATTAATAGTTATAATCATGTAAAAATGGAGGTCAGAAGTATACCATGCTTCTTAAATAGCAAATAGGAAAGAGACTTCCAAATTTTAAAATGTGCAGTTGTATTTGAACTATAAATATGTTCTCACCAAGTGCCGATAAATATGCTTATAGTACTTGTTTAATGTTTCAATATATAATAAATGAGCAACTCTGAAAATGTGTGACTGTTTCTACTTTATGGAAAAATTAAAGACAACATGTATAACTTTACCTAAATACATCATGATTTTTTAATGTGGCAAATCAACGACGTAACCATTAATTTTTGTATCCAAATTGAACATATTTAAAAAGTATTTTAGTTTAAAAAATGTTTTAAAAAGAAGTATTTAAAAATAAATGGATCCTACAGTTTTTATGATGAATCTGTAGTAAATATTTCATGGGTCTAGGTGCACTGGAATGTAAAGAAACTAGAACTCATGCATAACTAATTCAAGACTAAAGATATATTATTCTATGAGGAACTTCCACAGCCTAAGGGGAAGCAATGAGCCACCATCTGACGAAAGACACAGTAGAATATGGCCATAATCACAAAAAGACTATTATTCCAATGCTGAAAAAAATCTCTGAAAATCCAAATGAAAATTATTATTTAAAATAAAATATTCATAGTTGAAACAAAATACTTTTTCAATTTTGTTAATGGATCAGGAGTTCTTTTAAGGTCCTTTGTGTTAGCCATACTTTAAAAATAGTCTAAAGCCAAAATAAATACTTAGTTGAGAGCCTGCATTTCTAGTAAGGCCTACCACGCTATAGGAAGAATGCTTAGAACAACTGTATCCTGTTTGGGGCTCCATGCTGCACCACATTCCATTCACATGAGGAAGAGGCAAACAGATGAGTCCTTCTTGAAAAAAATTTTTTAAATAAATCAGCTACAGCTTTCAAACATAACTCAGCTGCTCAAACAAACCCATGTTAAAGCTCACCATTTAATTTATCTGGAAAATCATAGAGTTTATGTCTGAAGTCTGAGTTTCTAACAACGTCAGTTTAACATTTAACAATTCCCTTTCCAAGTAAAAAAAAAAAAATCAGGCTCATCAACTCCAAAAATTTGATATAAATCTCACTAAAAGAAAATACTGAAGCAGAAAACTAAGTAGTATTTTAGAAGTCAAGGTTTAGTCTATTAAAAAAAAAAAAAAAAAGACTGGAGTGCCCTGAAAGAACAAAGTCCAAATTCCCACCCAAGCAGGTCTACTGAAAAACACGGTACTGTTAGAAAACAAGCTGGGGGTGGGGACGGGAATAATCCACACGAAACAACCTCACAAAACAAGTACCTCCACTTCCCTTAAAACACTGTATTCTTAAAAACCCTGATCTGAAACAATTCTGCTGTAATACTTTAAACAATTAAACTTTACTTTTTAATCTTTTTAGTGTTAAAAATTACTACATAAACAATAAATCTTTCTAAAAAAGTACAATGAAATTTCTTAAAACTAAGAACATTAAGGCTGTATATATAAAAGGCAGTGACCTTAATTCCTAAGGCTGAGAAGCAAAACCAAATGTAAATTAAGACAAAAGAAAAAGGAAGCAGAAAAATACAAACCGTACTCTGCTCTTTACAATTTTAAAGTATCTTTAAATCTCCGAAATCCACGACAGGTCTTTAAAGGTCAAGAAGTATCGCTGACATTCCCATTTTGTTCTTGAGCAGTATTTTTTATTTAGCCTAAATACTTTAGTCTTCAAAAATCACAGGCAAATGGCTCTCATTTCTGAGCTCTCTTGCAGCGTCGTCATTGTATAGGAAGAAAAGCCAAGACCACAAAACGAAGCAGAGGCTGTAACCTAACAAGTCTCCAACAAGCAAATGACGATTTTCTGTCTGCTCTGGCTCAGCCCTGGCAGTGAGGAGGATTACAACTCGCTCTTTGTCATCAGCACTCTGGTGTTAACGGCTAAGAAATCCTGCAGCTGAAGCACTACTGCATCCTCCGATTTGGGTCAGGATAATTTCTCCCGAGGTCGCTTACATAACCAGTAAGATACTCCAAATAGAGAGAACAGCCATCCATCAGCTAGAGAAAGCCTTTCCCACTGTACTCTGCGTGGAAACACACTGCAGTAGCTTCCAACAGTGCAGACACCCAAATGAGAAAGACTACTTGGCTTAGGGCACACTGAGAGAAGGGAAGAGGCGGTGCTCTGTAAACTGTAACTAATCCCCCGTCACAGGTGCTGATGGAGTCACTTCCAGCACGAGTCACATTACTGGTGATTACTCATTTGGCTGCGGCCATAGACTGGCTCATAATTTTAACAACAGACAAAGACAGACTAGTGGTGAGACTGAGAGCTCAAGTTTACCATCTTCTTCGTAAAGCAAATGCAAATACAAAGTTTTTGCTTACCAGATTTTACCAAGGTGAGAAAGTGCGGAAAACTAATATGTAAATCTCTCTCCAGTTGGCAAAAATGAAGCATAACTTTAAACCATTAAAAATACTTTCAGTGTGTCGTCAAGTAAAGTATATATTTTTAGTTTAATCATTTGTCCTTAACAAATACCAGTATAAAAAACCTCAGGGTGAAAAAGTTTAAAACATTTTTAGATTAACAGTCTTACTGAAATCAAATGACATAACTAACAACTTAAGAGGCACTTTACTCAAATGAAAAACAAAATAATAATCCTTATATTGGCAGATTTAAAAAAATGCTTCTGAAACATTTTTATTTTTTATAAAAACAACATAATCTAGACAGTTCATTTAAAAAACCTATCATTTGAAAGCATAAAATATATTTTTCTGATGTGTTGTCTAATACTCTTATTTCTGTAATTGTAGTTATATCGTCCAATATAGTAGTCACAAGGCTACTGAGCACATGAAATGTGATTAGTCTGAATTGAGATGTGTGCTGCATGTATAACACATTGAATATGAAAAAAGGATGTGAAATACCTGTAAGTGCAAGAAAACATTCACTTATTTCTCGATGATGTATATAAATGGTCTTTTATTATAAATTTGTCCCATTTGAGATACCAATTTCAGTAAATCTACATATACATATTTTTTTTGAAATAATACATACAAAACCAGTATGATGAATCATGTTAAGGGAAAAATTTCCAGTCACCAACCAATGCTCTGTCTCTCATACCTACTCACAATGTTACCAGTTTCGTTTCACAGGAAACATCAGGTTTATTACTAAAAAGAAGATGTTTTAAATTTAGTATATGACAGACTTGCACTTCTAAAAATCTCAATCCTTTTTTGTTTTATGAAGGGTAATGACTATTCTAAGAATATCTGTAAAATATAGCTTTAGAACATATTTGATAGTACTAAAATATTTGATAATACTAAAATATAACTTTAAAGCAAAGTATTTTTAATAATGAGTAAACCAAATATTAAATGATATACAACATCCCAATAATTCATTCATATTCACTTAAGACATGAATATAAACATATACAGAAACAGAAGAATTCACAATGTTATAAGTTACCAAACACACAACTGGACAAACATGGCAGTCTTATTCTTAGCCCAAAACAACAAAGAAACATCAAATGCTTGATGCATATATCATTACACTGTCAAATTTTAAATACATGTCATACTACAGTCCTACAATTTACTTAACATTAGAGAATTAACTTAATATTTCACAGGATTTATCCTACAATCTCACATAAATTCAGGTTTGACCATATATATTAACTTAAAAACAGCTGTCTCTGTTCCTCAAGTACTATCAAGTCCCCTACAGAATCAAACAGCATAGAACTACGTTTAGCTAACAATCCAATTGTCACAATATTTATATTCCTAGTGAAAAAGAATGTAATTTTATAAAATTATTCTGGTATTCTGGTAAAATTTACTCTGGTGAATTTCTAACACAAAAATGAAGTAACAATATTGAGAAAACACATGGTAGCAAGCTTAAATTGCTGTTTTTAACCTCAAGTCTCCTTAATTCTCTTATGTTCTTACAGCTCATTAGGGATCATAGAGACCACCTTTCAGACAGTGAAAAGCACCAATTTGAGGAGAGCAGCATTTTAGTCTTTTAAATTGGTTGTCCTTATAGCTTAGACCTTCCTTAATGGATTAAGGAAGGAAGTTGAAGAGTTACTGTTAATTTTTCTTTTCTTTCTTTTTTTCTCTGTTGCAGTGGGGAGGTAGGGATAAAAGGTCTTTTCTGGCAGCTGAACTAGGCTAGAGGAAGAGGAAACTACTCCAGTTACTGCCCACAAATACACATCTCTGACTTCCTTCCTTTTTAACTGGTTTCTAGGTTACAAGCTGAATAAATCAACAGAGGTGAGAAAGTAAACAGAGGCTAAAAGGAAGGCAACACTATATGGCTATCTGAAAAAAATGTGTTACTTCCAATAATGTAAGAACCTTACACAAGCAATTCAGAGTTAATATGAGCATTTTGGTTCCATTTACCTTGAGCCATGAAGACATAAACCCCTCATCTTTATAGACATGGAAAACTAAGGAAACAAGTGTGTTCCTCCAGGTGTACAGACTTAACAAAAAAACAAAAGCCTTTAAGTTCAATGGCCTAGCATTGTAAATATTTTTATAGACATAAGGGTAGAAAAAGAAGATGAACAATAATAGTTGAAAGGATTTCAACTTTGTATGGCCTAATATGAAGGTTAATTAGATAAAGGAAAATATTTTTCAATATGCCATCTTATAAATCTATGAAAATATATAATCAAATGTGTAACTCCTGCACCATGGTAATGTCTAAAGGATTAAACTCTTCATATAAACCCATAAAGATCTTCAAGGCACTGCAAAGGTTGTGTAGCAGTTTTGTACTTTCAATAGAGTATTAGTTCTATAAGGATTTTCAGATGAAATGGACATATCATACTAAGTTTTTAAACTTTCTTCACTCCTTCAAGCAGGCAGCACATTCATTCAACCAATATATATGGGATGTCTTTTATGTGCCAACCACCCAGCTTGACCTTGAGAACACAATGGTGTGGAAAAGACAACCAAATTCCTATTCTAGCCTACTTTACAGATTTTTAGAAGGAAAGAGAAAAGAGACAGTAATTGAGTGATTATAGAAAAAAAAAAACTCCAAAAAATTAGTGCTCCTCTCCCTCCCTCCCTTCTTCACTATATCCTGCCCCAACTCATGAGGAGTACAACAGAAAGGGCCCACTTCTTAAAGTTGTAGATTTCATTTCATAGTTTTTAACAGCATATAGTTGAGCTAAGAAAAATCACTATTGAAAATATTAAAACATAAAAACATTCTACACAAATAGTCTATTTTTCAATAAGCATCATGGCTGAATTTAGTGTTTTGTCTTTTGTTTTTTTCCTTTCAGACTTTCTGGATACTAATAAGGCCCATACTCTAACTTTAGAGTAAGTTCTTAGGGTCTGTTATCTCTATGACTTCTCTTTCAGTATTTCCCTGTTCAGATAGTCCCCCTTCCTCCCAATATTATGAGGTTTCAGTTACTTTTCTTTCTCTACAACTTCAAGGTATGTGCCATTAAGATAACCAGTTGTTCTTTTCACAAATAAATAATTCCCAACTATCTTTTAAGACCTGAACTTTTACCTTCTTTTAGCCTGTATTTTGTACTCTTACTAGAACATAGTCATATTTATATCCTGTTACCACATAAAGCCAAATATAGAATTAAATGTTTAACTATCTTTCATAAGTTATTTGCACTTCTTTGAAAACCACTAGTACTATTACATCAGGATACCTTGAAATTCATTAATACAGTGATTACGCTTGATTATTTGTTTCCCTTGCTTCTTTATATAATACTCTGAATAGTTGGTATTTTCCTTTCATATGAATAAAACAGTCATCAATGGATAGTTTAGAAAGTTCCAAATAGTATCACATAAGTATGGGCATTCAGTTTAAGGTAAAGGTGGATTTTTCAAATCAGATGGGGGGAAAAATGAGAAAACTAAATGAAAGAAAAACAGTCTGTTAAAAATGGAAAATGGAACTTTACAGATTAATAATCTCATTTTTACAAATGAAGAAATGGACACTCCAAGAAATTAAGTGACTTTTGTCAAAATCTTGTTTATAGAAGCCCTAGAAGTAGTCTCAATATCTTTAATTTAATTCATAGCTGAATAATATACATTCTAAGATGGCATTAAAGAACTATATTGTTTTTATGCTTACTGGCATGAAGCAGCAGAGAGCAAAGTGTTTTGCCATCTACTGAATAAAATGGAGAAAAATGAAACCAGTCTAGAAGAAAATGCAAAATCATATACTATTGAGAAAAAGAGGTAGAACATAATAAATTTTTATACTCTCAATATGCTTCACTGACACTTCTGTCACCTTTCAGAGAAATAAACAGGATTAGGAAAAGAAAGCAAATCATCATAAAGGAGTTTTTAAAGCTATGTTCAGAAAAAGATAACTTGGGAAGATGATACTAATAGTTAAAAGAAAAGGAAACTTTAATTCCTACTTTGGTACTATTTATGTATGTCAAGAAAAAAATTTTAATATTCCAAGTGTACACTAAAGAGTAAAATAATCTAAATTTTAAAAAAAGCTTTGTTTTAAGAAACAGAATTAGTTTTCCTTATAAATAATATATTACATTAGAGATAATTTGGGAAAACAAATGGGTAAAAGAGATCCTACACTGTTCACCATGATCTCAGCCAGTTAACCATGTAATTGAACTTTCACAAATATATTTGTTACCAAGTTTCAAGAAACATACAATTAATAAGCTGCTTATTTTATTTAGTACCCTTTTCTTGTTATTACACTGGATATCATTTTAAATAGCTACCAAAATACTTAAATCAAAGTAAATGAGCCTTAAGTGTTACTCTGCATTCTCTTCGTTCTGATTAGACCTTTTCAATTTTCTACTATCACAAAAAATGATAGGAACATCTTCATGCCTAAAATCAATCCAAGTTTATATGGGGTCAAATAAATTACATGTTAGAATATTAATTTGATACATACAAACTCAGAGCCATTACTGGTAGTCTTTGAAATGATGATAATCAAGATATTAGAGATAGGTATCTATCAATATTTATAAAGGAGGAAAGGGACAATTTAGAAATAAACTACATGCTAATGAACTCGAAGTACATCAAAATTCTGAGATGGATAATTAGAATTATAAAAAGAAAAACGGTTCCTAAGAGCCAAATATATTCCTTGAGAGTAATTTCTCTTTTTAAAAACAAAGGTTACTTTTATGAAGACACTTTCCTATCTGCAATAGAAAAATCAATGAAATATGAACTGGATGACATTTCTTGATATTTTGTAACTGGTTAAAGAATAATGGAATAATAGTACTGTTTTTATCCTGTAACATGTTATCACTTCATCTTTGGTCTTACCATCATGTGAAGGCTACCTTTATTTGCAAATTAGCAAGTGACGAAATGATTACAAAAATAAAATTAAGACCTAGATTTTAAAATTATCAAGAAAAGTTGGAATAAGCATTAATCCCCAAACTTAATAATAAAAAGTTTAGGTCCTATTTTTTAGTTAAAAAAAAAATCAACTATGTAAGAAGAATGTAAGGGAGATCTAGTTTCCTAGAAATTGATATGAAGGAGTCCTGGAGATTTCACCACGCAAAGTCAATCCAGGTTTCTCTATTTAAAAACAGTGGTATACAAATCAAATATTGAAACAAAATACCAAGACCAAGGGAGGTAATAGTCCCTTTATATTTTGTATTGGTCATACCTCTCTGAATATATTGTTCAATTTGGGGTATCCAATATTAGAGAAGCAATTACAAACTGAGATGTGTCAGAGACTTTTAAAAATAATGAATTATTAGGATTATTTGAAGTGATGGAGAATCTCTTGCCTGAATAAGAGAAGGATAAATGATAATTATGTAGAGTCATTTAACAGGTCAGATGATTTGGAAAGGAAGAACCTTAAAAGTAAAACTTCCAGGCAGGCTAATTCTAACTCAGCACAAAGAATGAAGAAAATTTCTAATAATTAAACACTACCAAACCAAAGCAGACTTACTCCTAAGTAGTTAGGTTTCAGTAACTAGAGGTTAATTAAGAATCTGAATGAAAATTAAACCTGACAAGTCTGTCATTGAAGGATCCCATTTCTGGCTTTGGCAAGAATTATTTATAAAATATATTAAAGATTCTTTGCTATTCTAATATTATCTTCTTTAAGCCACTTTATGTTTAAAAGCAAGTGAATATAAGCAAGATTAAAACAAACTTTTCATAAACACTGCTACTACTTTTGCATATATGAAAGCATAAAAGGAGTACTGATCAATGTTTATTATTATTTGCTTAAGGTGGAAGAATTAGAAGTAAAATATAACATCTCCTGTTTCAGAATAAATTAAGTTAACCAACACTTGTTCTGCCTGGCAGAAATAAAACTACATGGTAGACTTCTGTGGCATGGGGTTTCTGTAATCCACAGATCCTTTATTATTTATGATGAAAAACCAAATATAATTTTGTGGAAATAAGAAACATTACAAAATTAAATCAACCTAACCATAAATGCAAAGCATGTGTTAAAATGGTAATAAGCACAAAATCACAAAAGAAATTCAAAGTTAAGCTAAAATAAAATGTCTTACAGTCTTGAGTCTTGTCAAGCATGCTATCCTCAGTGAGTACAGTAGATACATGCCTTTATGTTTGTATGTGATGGGATTTCCTGGCCTCTTGTTCTAAACTAACTTTAAAATATTTGTTCCATTTTTTTCTTAACCATTTCACTGTTTGTATTGTGGAAACTTGAATAAGGTATCTATTTCTTTACTGGTTTTGTTCATTTTCATCTGACAAACATCTGTTTCTTGTGCAGAACAAGTCAACAAAGCTGTACAATCATTTCCCCATTACCTCGTTTGTCAAAACTCTGGTGATGTCAGCAACAGTCTGGAAACTGAATTTTTCAACTAACAAGGGGGATTCACAATTTCCATTAAGTATAATACAGTAGCTATTTTCGGTTATTTTAAAAAATAAATACATTTTAGGTGATAATGATAATCTATGTTAGATAATATTTGGATTCAAAATATGGTAAGGTAATAACAAAGTTATCAAGATTTCAATCATATTTCTTCAGCTATATAAAATGGAAGAGAGAACTTTACATAAAGATTTTGGCAGTAAAGTGCTTTTTTCAATTACTAAGAAATTATGATTCATTTAAAATTAACTTTGCTATGTGTCTAGTATGTTTTAGGTCAATTGAAAATTATATTGCAAAAAACTACAGAGAAAATGCATTCCCATAATTTAATTTCAGGTCACCAACCACTAATATAATTTTGACATACTTCCTTTAAACAAAGTCCCTCCCCTCTAAGCTCTACCTTTTCCTAATTCAGATCACTTCCCTTTTCCTGAGGACATCTCCCTCTAAAAGGATGAGAGAACAAAAGCCCCAAGGCTAGCTAGGAAAGGAAACCGCTGAGGCCCACTAATGATGCCCAGAAGCCTTGCTTAAGTTTACTTCTGTAGAGAGAGGAAACTTTCACAATTGGACTCTCCATGGATAATGAAGATTCCTTCCAGGTCTCAGTTTCCTTCAAAATTTCAGACAGCCTGTAAGCAGTGTGGGCAAATAAACTTCTTTGGGACTCCTGTGGATTTAGTAGTGTTTTATAGCTTTTGAAACAGTTGCTTTTTCTTTGGGATCTGAAAGCTTCCCTGTATTGACCACCTGACCATCAACTTTAGGAGCGTTTTAAAATAGAGTAAGTTTTCCTAATTTCAGGAATCCTTACAGATAATATTTCCCGTCTCCTGTCACATTTAAGTAACTACATTTTATGTTTTAACGTTGAGCTGTATTCTACTTGGCCTTGGAGAATGTAAACATACTTAAAAATATTATTATTTAATAAAAAAAATTAAAGCACTTATGGAACTATGTATGCATTTTTCTACTGATAGGAAGAAAAGCTACATAGTAGAGCAATTATTTATGACACCAGTTTATCAATGGGTTAACTAAAAATGCTTATGTACTTTAAATTGCTGCTTCCTTTATCAGGAAGGAGGGAGTTTTCTTTATTGTTCTCTTAGATAGTAAACTTGATTGAGCTTTGTTATGTTACATTTTGTTTATTACTATATTAATTGGTGAAGAATCCTGAAAGGTATACTTTGCTTCCAGAGCTTGATGCTGAAAGCACAGAGTGGTGTCAGCCAAATACTAATATAGTGGTTTTCAAAGAGTACCCCCTGTCCAGCAGCTGATACCAGCAGTACCAAGTTGCTAGTTAAAAATGCAAATTGTCAGGCTCTACCACAGACTACCCAATTAGAAATTCTAAGGCTATCAATCTGTGTTTTAACAAGTCCTTGGGTAATTCTGAAGTACTGTAAACGTTGAGAACCAGTAAGGAACAGCAAGTGCTCTTAACCTTTTTGGGGTCGAAGAACTTTCAAAGTTTGATGAAAACTATAGTTCCCTTAGAAACATGACACACACAGTTTTGTACTACAATTTCAGGGGTTTCCAAGATCATCTGGAGAACATTCTGAGAATGTGTATTTTTCACCTTTAATCCTGATGATCTACTGAATCAAAAACTGAGGACTGAGCACTATATAGTAAAAATTTTTTAAACTGCACTTTTAAGTATTTTCCCTGCTGTCTCAACATCCCCATAAACAGTACATAAGCACCCTGCCTAGGTGACCCCTGCCACACATCCCCCTTCCTGTCCTCTGTTGACCATGACCTAGTAACATTCAAATGCACCATGAAATCTGCTTGCTCCTTTTCTTGTATTCCCCAACCTGACCCCCAAGAAAGGCGCTAGCCCACAGGTCTTTGTGCTCTCTCTCGGCTCTCCACGTGCTTGGTTGAGCCTGCTCCCCTGTGCCACGCAGAGACTTTATCTCATGCACTGACTTTATCTTGCTAGGATCTATGGATATAATAAACTTGGTTCTCCTGTGCCTCTCCTGTTTCTCCTCTTGTGGTTGCACCTGACTGACCATCACATAAAAGAACACAGAACAGGCCCAGGAATCCTTAGTTTTAAAATGCTAAGTTAAATCTGAAATTCAGTCAGCTTTGGAACCATTATTTCAGGGAACCATGAATCTTGGATGAGACTTCACCTTTGGAAAAACGGCCTAGAGTGAGTATAAGATCAGAACAGAGTGCTCCTGTCCAGGTGTTAGATCAGTCTCCTTGTCACTTTGCTACCTAACCTATTTTCTCAGAAGTGCAGCAATAGCTTACATTGGAAAGCTGCTCATTCTCAAGGTGGGGCTATCTGAACCATGTAGGCCTCAATTTCATATACCAGGTTTTCAAATTCAAATAACCTAGGGCTAGTAGAGGATAAACTCTTTGGTATTATGCAGAGAGATACCTATTTAGAAATGATTTGGCATCTTAAAAATATCAAGCAGCTAAAACAACAGGCTCAGAAAGTGGCAATGATGCTTCTCTAGATTAACTGGTAACAGAGACCACCCAAATACTATATATATATTAAATATATATGATATATTTAATACATACATATAAACAGTAAATATATATATATAAATATATATATAATAAAAATAATATAATAACAAATGTAGTTTCCCCTTGATGTTTAAAAAAGAAGAATTAAGATTCCAATCATCATTATTCCCTGCTTTCTACTCACAGTAGGAGCAACAAGGAGGTAGTTCCACAAGAGAAGACATAAAGAACCAGAAGTATAGTTAATAATTCAAAAAAAGATTTCAAAGCTCATTAAAATTGCCTGTGAAACAGCAAAAGAAGTTTCCTAGATCACATGAACCATGAACCCATTATGAGCTGGCTCAAGATTATAACCAAGGAAGTGAAGGCCCAAAATTAGACCACAGAATTTTTCTATCACGCATGATCAGCTGTAGCAATGAGGGGTGGTGGTCATGGGAATTAAAGGTTAGGTGTCCTATCTTGACATCTAGAAAGTACACATGAAGTTATAATTTAAGGTGCTCATCTTTGGAAAAATACAAATTACTCATTTTGAAATATAAAGCATAAAAGATTAACTAGTAGGAAATCTAGCTCTCAAAGAAAATGTTTTGGTAACTACAAGTTCACAACAATTAATTATTAGTTGGAAAACATTTATGAAGTACCTATAAAGTGCTACCAACCTACTGTGCATGGTATTATACATAGGAAGTTAAGATTTACAAACATTCTATTTCCTCTGGAATCTAGCTAAATAACAATTGAAGTGTACAATGAAATTTAACAAGAGCAAAAGTCTGTAGTTGAGGTTCTAAAAAGCTATTACTTAAGCATGGTGCAATACACACTTCAACCCATCCCTCAAAGGCACACATCACTATAATATGTGATAAAACTTGCTTAGTAGCTTTTGATATAAAAAAGGATTGGGAAGTTTTATTCATTCTACAAATATTCACTACTTGGAACATCTACAATCTGTTAAGCATTGTCCCAGAAATTTCTGGATGATACAAAGATGAGGCTACACAGAAACTGAGTATAAGGAAAGAATGCACTGTGGTATGAATGCTAAAAAGGTTATTTTAGACTATTACAAATACGTTAACAGTCCCAATATATTGAGATCACTTCAAATGAAGAGTAGACATCCCACTCAGAAACACAGACTTTGGAATATAAAAAACAAAACAGGTCATCGGGATAGTGAAGGTTTCTCTATAATTAGTCATGTTAGGACTGGTTAAAGGTACTGAGAATGTTTAGCCTAAGGTCTTTATTATACTTCAATATACAGGAAAAACTGCATATATCTTGTTCTAGAGGACAGGATCTCAATCTGGGTTTAAAAAAAAAAAACATTCAGGGAGTCCAGAAAGTCCTTGAAATTATTTGTAAAGATTTGTGTTTATCTGCATTCCTTTCCTGGAGAAAGGGTTATTGATAGCTTCTCAGATTTTCAAAGGGATCCATGACTTAAAGAGTTAAGAAATGGTGCATAGAAAAAAAAGACAAACATACGGAATTTATATATAGCCAGATTTTGGTTCAATGTTAGGAAAAGCTTTATAACAATTTTGTCTGCCTGATAATGAGATGGGAAACCTTATAAAGTAACATCTCAGAAAAGAAGCATTCACACAAAGAGTATTTATTTATAGAGGATACCAGGATGTGAGGAGTTGCAGGTACACTTTGAAATCTGTCAAGTCTTTGATTTGAAAAGATATTTGCTTTGACATTTTAAGTTATATTAAACAATAAGAGTTTTCAATGTATCTCAAGACAATTATTAGAGGCTAAAATTGTTATATAAGAGTTTTATTTATGAGTTGGAAAAAAATAATAAGCAGGATATACATAGTAAATACACATTTATTGTAATTTTGGATATCAAATTCTGTCCTAGATTACAAGAAAAACAAATGTGATGGATGAAACTCATTAGATATGGTTAATATAGATAGCAAGCATCCTGTGTGGTATATTAGACACACAAAAGAATAACAGGGAACGCACAGAGAAAACATGGAAACATCAAGTAAATCTCTTTGATTCATTCAGCTCAGATCATGTCACCTACTTACTTTATCAACTACAGAAGCTTATCAAAACATCACTCCTAAAATTGTCATTTACTGGTGATACCCATTATTGCCTCATGTGTCCCTGGCTAAAAATGTATAAGATGAAAGGCATGGCTGCTCAGCAAGTCGTTCATGAGTTTTATTTGTAGCCAGCAAAAATAAACATATATTGAGTCAGTCCAACAAGACGATATAGCCATTATAAATATATATACACCCAACACAGGAGTACCTACATATGCAAAACAAATACTAAAAGAATTAAAGGAGGAAATAGAATGCAATGCATTCATTTTAGGAGACTTCAACATACCACTCACTCCAAAGGACAGATCAACCAGACAGAAAATAAGTAAGGACACAGAGGCACTGAACAACACACTAGAACAGATGGACCTAACAGACATCTACAGAATTCTACACCCAAAAGCAGCAGAATACACATTCTTCTCAAATGTACATCGAACATTTTTCAGAAGAGACCACATACTAGGCCACAAAAAGAGCCTCAGTAAATTCAAAAAGATTAAAATTTTAACAGCCAACTTCGCAAACCAAAGAGGTATAAAACTAGAAATAAAATGTACAAAGAAAACAAAAAGGCTCAAAACACATGGAGGCTTAACAAGATACTCCTAAGTAATCAATGGATCAATGAACACATTAAAACAGAGATTAAGCAATATATGCAGACAAATGATGACAACAGCACAATGCCCCAACTTCTCTGGGATGCAGCGAAGGCAGTTCTAAGAGGAAAGTATATAGCAATCCAGGCCTATATAAAAAAGGAAGAACAATCCCAAAATGAAAAGTCTAAAGTCACAATTATTGAAACTGGAAAAAGAAGAACAAATGAGGACCAAAGTCAGGAGAAGGAGGGACCTAATAAAGATCAGAGAAGAAATAAATAAAATTGAGAAGAATAAAAAAACAGAAAAAAATCAATGAAACCAAGAGCTGGTTCCTTGAGAAAATAAACAAAATACATAAACCCCTAGCCAGGCTTAAGAGAAAAACAGAATCTACACACATAAACAGAATCAGAAATGAGAAAGGAAAAATCATGACAGATACCACAGAAATACAAAGAATTATTAGAGAATACTATGAAAATCTATATGCTAATAAGATGGATAACCTAGAAGAAATGGACAACTTTCTAGAAAAATACAACCTTCCAAGACTGACCAAGAAAGAAACAGAAAATCTAAACAGACCAATTACCAGGAAGGAAATTGAATTGGTAACCAAAAAACTACCCAACGACAAAATCCCCGAGACAGACGGATTCATCACTGAATTTTATCAGACATATAGAGAAGACATAATACCCATTCTCCTTAAAGTTTTCCAAAAAATAGAAGAGAAGGGAAACTTCCAAATTCATTCTATGAAGGCAGCATCACTCGAATACCAAAACCAGGCAAAGACACCACTAAAAAAGAAAATTATAGGCAAATATTCCTGATGAACATAGATGCAAAAATACTCAACAAAATATTAGCAAACCGAATTCAAAAATACATCAAGAGGATCATAGCCTATGATCAAGTGGGATTCATCTCAGGGATGCAAGGATGGTACAACATTCAAAAATCCATCAACATCATCCACCACATCAACAAAAAGAAGGAAAAAAACCACATGATCATCTCCATAGATGGGGAAAAAGCATTTGACAAAAATTCAACATCCATTCATGATAAAACTCTCAATAAAATGCATATAGAGGGCAAGTACCTAAACATAATAAAGGCCATATATAACAAACCCACAGCCAACATCATACTTAACAGCAAGAAGTTGAAAGCTTTTCACCTAAGATTGCGATCAAGAAAGGGATGCCCACTCTCCTGCTTTTATTCATTATAGTACTGCAGGTCCTAGTCATGGAAATGAGACAAAACAAAGAAACACAAGGCATCCACATTGGTAAGGAAGAAGTCAAACTGTCACTATTTGCAGATGACATGATATTGTACATAAAAAATGCTAAAGACTCCACTTCAAAACTACTAGAACTAATGTCTGAATTCAGCAAAGTTGCAGGATACAAAATTAATACACAGAAATCTGTTGTTTTCCTATACACTAACGATGAACTAGCAGAAAGAGAAATCAGGAAAACAATTCCATTCATGATTGGACCAAAAAGAATAAAATACCTGAGAATAAACCTAACCAAGGAAGTGAAAGAACTATACCCTGAAAACTACAAGACACTCTTAAGAGAAACTAAAAAGGACTCTTAACAAATGGAAACTCATCCCATGCTCTTTCTTGGGTAGGAAGAATTAATATTGTCAAAATGGCCATCCTGCCTGAAGCAATCTACAGATTCAATGCAATCCCTATAAAAATACCAACAGCATTGTTCAATGAACTGAAACAAATAGTTTCAGAATTCATATGGAACCGCAAAAGACCCTGAATACCCAAAGCAATCCTGAGAAGAATGAATAAAGCTGGGGAGATTATGCTCCCCGACTTCAAGCTCTACTACAAAGCCACAGTAATCAAGGCAATATGGTACTGGCACAAGAACAGACCCATAGACCAATGGAACAGATTACAGAGTCCAGATATTAATCCAAGCATATATGGTCAATTAATATATGATAAAGGAGCCATGGGTATACAATGGGGAAATGACAGCCTCTTCAACAGCTGGTGTTGGCAAAACTGGACAGCTACTGGTAAGATAATGAAACTGGATTACTCTAACTCCATACACAAAAGTAAACTCAAAATGAATCAAAGACCTGAATGTAAGTCATGAAACCATAAAACTGTTGGAAGAAAACACAGATAAAACTCTCTTGAATATAAACATGAGCAACTTCTTCATGTATATTATCTCCCTTGGCAAGGGAAACAAAAGTAAAAATGAACAAGTGGGACTATATCAAACTAAAAAGCTTCTGTACAGCAAAGGACCCCATCAGTAAAACAAAAAGACATCCTACAGTATGGCAGAATATATTCAGAAATGACACATCCGAGAGTGGGTTGATATCCAAAATATGCAAAGAGCTCATGCACCTCAACAAGCAAAAGGCAAATAATCCAATTAAAAAATGGGCAGAGCATCTGAACAGACACTTCTCCAAAGAAGAAATTCAGATGGTCAACAGGCACATAAAAAGATGCTCCACATCACTAATCATCAGAGAAATGCAAGTTAAAACCACAATGAGATATCACCTCACACCAGTTAGGATGGCCACCATCCAAAAGACAAATAAAAATAAATTTTTTTTGGAACCAAGATGGTGGCATGAGTAGAACAGTGGAAATCTCCACCCAAAACCATATATATTTTTGAAAACACAACAAATATAACTATTCCTAAAAGAGACCAGAAGACATAGGACAACAGCCAGACTACATCTACACCTGCGAGAACCCAGTGCATCGTGAAGGGGGTAAGATAAAAGCCGCTGCCCGGCAGGACCCGAGTGCCCCTCACCCCAGCTCCCGGCAGGAGAGGAGTCGGAGAGGGGAAGGAGAACGAGCCCAGGACTGCTAAACACCCAGGCCTAGCCATCTGCACCGGAGCGCAGGCACACAGTGCGTGTGTGGGATGCTGGAAACTAGGGAAACAGGACAGTAAGACCTGTGAGCAGGTCCCCGCGGCCGGCACACCCGGGACAAAGAAAACCGAGTGCTTTTTGAAAGTCCTAAAGGAACAGGGACCCCACAGTTGGATGGAAGCATCCCAGGACACTTAGCCCAGCAGCTGGCAATCCCAGGGAACTCTGGGCGCCCTAACCCCCAGGGCGGCAGCACAGCTTGGAGGCCCCTCACTGCGATAAACAGCCTCCCGCCCGTTCCCCCTCTGACACGGCTCCGCAATGTTGGAGAAGCAGCCTGAGGCTGGCCACGCCCACAGCAACTGCAGAGCTCCACAGCAGCCAGGCAAGAATTAGAAACCCGCCTGCACGCAGCTACCCAGCACAAGCCGCTAGGGGTCGCTGTTCTACCAGGAGAAGAAGGCCACAAACCAACAAGAAGGGACGTTCTCTTAGCCAACACATGTGCCAGCTCCCCACAAATACCTCTATTGCCATGAAAAGGCAGAAGAATTTGATACAGACCAAGATCACAGAGGCAAACCCTGAGAAGGAGATAGACCTAACGAGTATTCCTGAAAAAGAATTAAAAATAAAGCTCATAACCATGCTGATGGAGCTGCAGAGAAATATGTAAGAGCTAAGGGATGCTGTCCAGAAGGAGATTACAGAAATGAAACAATCTCTGGAAGAACTTACAAGCAGAATGGATAAGATGCAAGAGGCCATTGATGGAATAGAAACCAGAGAACAGGAACGCATAGAAGCTGACACAGAGAGAGATAAAAGGATATCCAGGAATGAAACAATATTGAGAACGGTGTGACCAATCTAAAATGAACAATATCTGCATTATAGGGGTACCAGAAGAAAAAGAGAGAGAAAAAGGGTTAGAAAGTGTATTTGAAGAAATAATTGCTGAAAACTTCCCCAAACTGGGGAAGGAAATACTCAATCAGACCACGGAAGTGCACAGAACCCCCAATAGAAGGGACCCAAGGAGGACAACACCAAGTCACATAATAATTAAAATGACAAAGATCAAGGACAAGGACAGAGTTTTAAAGGCAGCTAGAGAGACGAAAAAGGTCACCTACAAAGGAAAACCCGTCAGGCTATCATCAGACTTCTCAAGAGAAACCTTACAGGCCAGAAGAGAATGGCATCATATATTTAATCCAAAGAAACCGAAGGGCCTTGAACCAAGAATACTGTATCCAGCACAATTATCTTTTAAATATGAAGGAGGGATTAACCAATTCCCAGAAAAGCAAAAGTTGAGGAAATTTGTCTCCCACAAACCACTTCTACAGGGTATTTTAGAGGGACTGTCTAGGGAGCACTCCTAAGACTAAATAGATGTCACCAGAGAAACTAAAATCAAAGCAAAGAAAGCAGACCAACCAAATACTACCTAGAGGCAAAAAATAAAATCAACTACCAACAAAAGCAGTCAAAGGAAACACAAAAGAGCACAAAATAAAACAACCAACATATAAAGAACAGAGGAGGAGGAATAAGAAGGGAGAAAAATACAGAATCACCAGACAGTGTTTAAAACAGCTCAATAAGCAAGTTAAGTTAGACAGTAAGATAGCAAAGAAGATAACCTTGAACCTTTGGTAACCACGAATCTAAAGCCTGCAATGGCAATAAGTACGTATCTTTCAATAATCACCCTAAATGTAAATGGACTAAATGCACCAATCAAAAAAGACAGAGTAATAGAATGGATAAAAAAGCAAGACCCATCTCTATGCTGCTTACAAGAGACTCAGTTCAAACCCAAAGACATGCACAGACTAAAAGCCAAGGGATGGAAAAAGATATTTCATGCAAACAACAGGGAGAAAAAAGCAGATGTTGCAGTAGTATCAGACAAAATAGACCTCAAAACAAAGAAAATAACAAAAGATAAAGAAGGACATTACATAATGATAAAGGGCTCAGTCCAACAAGAGGATATAACCATTATAAATATATATGCACCCAACACAGGAGCACCAGCATATGTGAAACAAATACTAACAGAACTAAAGGAGGAAATAGAATGTAATGCATTCAATTTAGGAGACTTCAACACACCACTCACTTCAAAGGATAGATTCACCAGACAGAAAATAAGTAAGAACACAGAGGCACTGAACAACACATGAGAACAGATGGACCTAATAGACATCTATAGAACTCTACATCCAAAAGCCACTATTTACAATAGCCAATACATGGAAACAGCCTAAGTGCCCATCAGTAGATGAATGGATAAAGAAGATGTGGTACATATACACAATGGAATATTATTCAGCCATAAGAAGAAAATAAATCCTACCATTTGCAACAACATGGATGGAGCTAGAGTGTATAAATAAGCCAGGTGGAGAAAGACAACCACCAAATGACTTCACTCATATGTGGAGTATAGGAACAAAGAAAAACTTAAGGAACAAAACAACAGCAGAATCACAGAACCTAAGAATGGACTAACAGTTACCAAAGGGAAAAGTACTGGGGAGAATGGGAGGGAAGGGAAGGATAAGGGTGGGGAAAAAGAAAGGGGGTATTACGATTAGCATGTATAATGTGGGGGAGGCATGGGGAGGGCTGTGCAACACAGAGAAGACAAGTAGTGATTCTACAGCATCTTACTATGCTGATGGACAGTACTGTAATGGGGTTTGTGGGGGGTACTTTCTGAGGGGTGGAGCCTAGTAAACATAATGTTCTTCATGTAATTGTAGATTAAAGATACCAAAATAAAAAATAAAAAATAAAAAAATAAAAAAGATGTTCAGCCTTACTAATATTTGAACAAATTGAAAAATCAAAATTCCCTTTTTACCCAACAGTAGCAAGTGAAAGGCTGAATCCCTTTTATAACAGAAATTTATACACAGAGGTGTATAAATTTACTGTTATACACTGTATACAAAATAAAAAAATAAAAAAGATGTTCAGCCTTACTAATATTTGAACAAATTGAAAAATCAAAATTTTCTTTTTACCCAAGAGTAGCAAGTGAAAGGAAGGCTGAATCCCTTTTACTACAGAAATTTATTACAGAAATTTATCTTTAAAATAGAGGATGTGTCTGCCTGAGAAATGAAATCTGTATCACAGTGAGCTGCACAGCCCCAAGAGTGAGGTTGGGGGTCATAGGGGAGCGGAGCTGGTGTCTGGGGTGAGGAAAGATCTGTTTCCTGATTCCCACCTGAGGTGCCTGTCTCAGATGTCAGAGCCAATGGGCTGAGCACACAGGTGTAAGCCTCTGTGCTTCGAGTCTCTAGCTGTTGTAGGCGTGGCCTCCCTCTGGCTGGCCTGATGCCAGCATAGTGACTGCAAGTTTGTGAACCAGTGCCAGCAGGCCAGGAGGAAGGAGCAGCAGGCTGCGTGTCACAGTGGGGGGGCCTCGGAGCTGAGTAGGGAGCCAGGGGGATGAGGCACCTGAAGCTCCTCAATGTTCCCAACCTGCTGGTTAGAGCGCGCCCAGACAACCTTATCCATCTCTCCCCTCCCCCACGCAGCAAGCTCCGTGCAAACCCTGCTCCTTCAGCAGCCCTCTCCCTGGTAGGAGGCCTCTCAGACCGCCTGCCTTTCCCTTCTTTCAGAGCGGCCGGGTGTGAATCCATTCCTCAACACATGGCCAGAATCTGTCTCTCAAGCACTCCACCTGTCTGAGCTCCCCAACATCCAGAGCACCACACAGTATAGGTTTTTGCTCCCAAAGCATACCTCCAGGGTTGGGTGTTCAGCAATCCCAGGCTTCCACCCCCTCCCCAGCTCCATTTCCCTTCCTCCCGCTGGTGAGCTGGGGTGGGGGAAGAGCTAGAGTCCCGCCTGATTAAGGCTTTCATACGTTACCCTGTTTCGTGAGGTCTGCTCTGTTCCTGAGGTCTGTGTGCAGTCTGGTTCAGCCTTCTTTCTTGTTGTTTTAGGGTTAGTTATATCGATTAACTACATTTTCATACTATATGTAGTTTTGGGAAGAATTCTCTCACCTCTCACCATCTTGAATGCCCTATATATTTTTTTAAATCTAGTTCTTGAACAGGGCTCCCTTAACAAAGAAATGATTATCATTTTTGATAATCTGCCTCTAACAGGATCTATTTAGTAGGGAGTTAGATCTTACCAGGACTAGTGCTGAGATTTCATTACTGATTCTTTTTCAAAATCACAGTTCTGTTAATAGGGAAATGATTTCTTTTTGGTTATAATACTACTCAAGTGAATTTTAATAAATTATTTCATTTCTCAGGCAGACACATCCTCTATTTTAAAGATAAATTTCTGTAATAAAATTCTGTAATAAAAATAAATTTCATGTAAATGTGCTGAATTTCATCCCCTCTTAAAAACTCCTATGTTGAAGTCCTAATTTCTGATATCTACAAATGTGACCATATTTGGAGAAAGGGATTTTACAGAGGTAATTAAGTTTAAATGAAGTCATTAAGGTGGGACATAATCCCGTATGGTTTATGATGTCTTTATAAGAGAAAGTTTGGACACAAGTACAAGTACAAAGGAGAGATGATATGAAGAAACAGGGAGTAGGAAACCATCTATATATGTCATTGAGAGAGACCTGGAACAGATCCTTCCCTCACAGCCCTCAGAAGGAACCAACTCCGCAGATACCTTTACCTTGGATTGGATTTCTAACCACCAGAAATGTGAGAAAACAGGTATCTGTTGTTTAAGGCACCCAGCCTGTGGTACTGTTATGGAAACCCTAGCTAACTAATACTGAGGTGTTTCATCACTTAATCTGCTTTACAAAAATGTTCTAGTGAAACTTCAGGAAACCCATATGGGGAAAAAAGTGAGCACAATGTATATATACTGTCACCAAATAATTTGGTCTTCTAAGTATAACTCAGAATGAGTCACTATATCCTGAGTAAAATTCACACTAAACAATTCTAGCCTGTACTGAAGCAGGGCTTTTGGGTAGAATATTATGTGGTACAGAGATAAAAGGATTTGGTCCAACAAGTTTGCTTCTTGCCTTTGATTTTTCTTCAAACAGAGCTCAGATATGGAGAAGGACAGTTAGATAAGGGATATTGCACTAGTTATAATTCAAGAGATAACATAAATATAGTGGTATATAAAGAACGGTAAGTGTCTCTCAACAGTAAATCATAAAATAAATAATTTTAAAAGTACCTGTGATGCACTGATGACTAAATTCTGCCCTTTCAGATAATTTTTTTGGATCTTCTTCTGCAGTTTAGACTCCCAAACTTTGTAGGGATTAGATGTATGTGAGATGAGACTAGAAAACTCTTTTAACCTATTTCATATTTTTTATAATCTTAAAGACATACAATATATTCTGAAAATACATATTCAAGTGCAAGGACTTTAAGTGTCCCCACCACTCAGCCTGTACAGGAAGTGTAAGAATTTTAAGCATCAATAACCTATTAATAACACCAAATGCATCACCAAAATAACAGAAAGACATTTTTCTGTTTTCTAAATATTCAAGTAAACATCACAATAGATACATTTTGTGAGTGGCTTTACTATCATACATAGAAGTACTTTCTAGTACCTTCTAACATGTTTATTCAGATTATGATTCAGTCTGGGCAACCATTTTACCCCTCCTCTTTTTTTTTTGGTTAAGGCACCCTGAGTTAACAGTATTTACTTTATGAGAAGACCTTTCTTCCATACACCTAATAAGGCTTGTAATCAAACTTTGTAACACTACAAATAAATTTAATATTTAATTTAATTAAAATATATATTTTCTGACATTACTTCTTAGTAACTATTGGAAAAGGTGGTATGAAATACAAAATTTCTTTACCTCAGTATTTTACAGAGAATATTTTATTTGAATAGTTTGGCAGATTTATTTGAATTTTCCTAATATGTCCTTTCCTTTTATCTAGTTCCTAATCCAAAAGGGAAGCATGAATGCTGACATTTACAAAAACAGCTAACAGTCTTCACTCAATGATTTGGTTAAAAAATATGGAAAACCTCGATATCACCCATTTCAAGATATTTCAGTGCTTCATCATAAATACCACACGTATTAAAAATAAGTAGGACAATTAAAAAGTAGGACTAGGTTTCTGGGTTACAATAGTGATTTATATATGTGCATTTAATTTTTGTCCATCCTGAAATACTTCCACATCATGGAAATACTTAAGAAGGAGGCGGGAAATGAAAAAAGAAATAGAAAAATCAGTGATATTTTGGAAGTTAGAAAGGAAATGGACCAATGGTAAATGACTTACATGAGAGATAGATAAATTCCAGTCTGAGACAGAAGCTGAGAACCAACCCATTTTCTACCACAGAATTCTCAAAAAACTTGAGAACTGCCAGTAATAGGTAACATTAGATCTGAGGACAAAGGGAGGAGAGGACTAAAGCAAGAAGGATGTCAGTGACAGCCATTAAAAAAAAAATCAGATCTCTCAATCTCCTCCATGATCCCAAGAACTAGGGCGATAGTCTTGGTTATTTATTCTTTGGGAAGTTTAAAATAGAGGGCCTCTGGACAGAGACAGCACAAACCCAGTTGTGGGTTTCATCATCTTATCCAAACCAAAATAGGAAAATTAAGTGACTGTATGCATTACTAACACATAAAGAGTAGAGAATTCAGCCTTCTTTCCCCACATGGTACCCACCCACAATCCTTACAATGTAACTCTTCCATACAGGCATAAGGAATGATTCTTCCCTGGGAAAGTAGCCTGAAAAAAGATAACTAAAAATCCTACTACTGGAATTTGGCCCACAAATACTTTTCCTGGATCACCATCCAATGAAGTTCAAAATAGACAAACTATCAATGCACCTTGAACTTCTAATCAGGAGTTTAGCTTCCTTCTCAATAATGAGTTGCAAGCCAGTGATTACTTAGTATCTACGGAAAGCCTCTTATTTAAAAGATACCATCTAAAAACAGACAAAAGGAAAAAGGTTACATGTAGGAAACACAGACTCTAAAGAAATCAAAACATTAACAAAAAGCAAAACTTATGTTCTCAGAATAAGATCTCACCCAGGAAACAAAAACAAGATGCTATAAAAGAAAATCAGTTGGAATCTTGAAAGTTGGGGAAATACACTTTCTAGGAAATTAGAAATTAAAAGTAGAAAAAAAAACCCACAGAGAAGTAGAAAATAAGAGAGAAAATTAGAGAACCAGAATAAAATGAAGGACCAACATCCATTTTAATAAAGAACAGAAAAAATGGGTGGAAAGCTATAATCAAGGAGAGAAAACAAACAAAGCTAAAGAAATCTCCCAGGACTGAGGAAAAATAACTGCCAGCTTAAAAGAGCCTAAACACAGTACATGAAAAAAAACTCACATCACAGTAAAATTTCAGGACCTTTGGGGGTAAAGAGAAGACTCAACAAGCTTCCATAAAGGGAAAAAAAGTGATACACAAAGGATCAGAAGATAGAATGCCCTCAGCCTTCTCAACAGTTGGTTTGGAATCTTTCAAATACTGTAACTTTTTTGTAGCTTCAGGACAGAATTCACAGGTTAAATGTACCTGGCTTGTCTTGGATCACGTAGAATGAAGCTCATACTTCATGGCTACATACTGGGTTATAAAGCTATAAATAAAGCCAAGGGAATGGTAACACAAAAGTCACAAACACTAATTGTCTGTTGTGATACTGAGGAGAGAGAAATGCAACTAAGGAGGGAAACATTGAGGAGCACTGGTAATGTTCTACCTTTTAACCTGGACGGCAACTAAAGAGTAGGTCATTTTATAATGTAAATTTATGTAAAATATTATGAAAACATGTTTTACACATGCTTTTATTTTCATAGTGCATTTCAGAATTTTAAAAAATAGGTTTATTTTTCCTGAACTAGCTACACTGTAACCAGATAAATAAAAAACTTTTCAGTTAAATTCATCCAGAAATGCTCAACATGGCTTCTCCCAAGTGTGGAAAGACTGTTATGACTGCAATTTGCCACATTAACATATTAAAAGAGAAATACATAATTATTCTCAGTAGATGCAGAAAAAGCATTTGATGAAATTCAATAATCATTTATGACAATAAAAGCAACTTTTAAGCAATGTAACAAGAAATTCCTTAACCTAATAAATGGTATCTTTATAAAAATTTATAGCTAATATCACTTTTAATGGTAAAACAGTAGAACAGAGATTTCTAACTACAATGCCTCCAATAGGTAATGGGGTAGTGTTCCTGATTTTGATCTATTTAGCCTTGAGACAGGTGGGCAGGGACTATGGCATTGGGAACCCCAATTACAAGACTCTGCCATAGTTTAGTTCAATGTGCTATACAAATGTTACATTTTCTATGTATGTCATGACATGAGCAAGGTTGAGAAAGCATTGCTGACTCATAGTAATTGTGTATTTTTAATTTTGAAAGCTACTGGAAACCTGTTCTTCAGAGATGTTACTATTTCCTTTACCATCAAGAAAGGTATAATGATGTCCACTATGAAAGGCACAAAGATGCCTGCTATCATTGTATCCAACAATGACCTGTAGGTCTGTAGGTTTTATTCAACATAGCAGAAAAGAAAAGGAAATTTTGAAAAAAGTAAAAGCATTATAAAAGAACAAAACAATGTTCCCTAGAGAAAAATTCCACAACATAATTTATAGTCAAACAACTAGAACACTTACAAGAGTTCAGGAAGTCTACTGGACAAAAGGGTCACACACAAAAATAAACTGTAATTCTGTATGTATCAGCATCTATTATAAAATGTAGCATAAAATGATTTTACTTGTAATATCATTTACTATTATAAGATCACAGTAATTAGTCAACAAAGATCTGCAAGAGATTTATGGAAAAAACTGTAAAACTAAGGTGTGGGTAAAATTGCAGTATTTCCAGAATCCCTCACCTGGCTTTAGTGAATCTCTGTATCAATAGGGAATTACAAGGGCCACCAAGGGACTGGGAAGATAGGGTGGAGTTTTTTACTCTGCTGCTGCAGCCGGGTTGAAACACAGAACTGCTTGGAAGCAATAAACGAGTTTCTGAAACTTTATTTCTGCCTTTGACTGATTTCGGTTTCAAAGGTATTTTGCTTCGGGATTTCCCTCCTCGGAATTACATCAGACAGTAGTCGGCAGGACCTCTGAACCCAAAATCTGTCTACATGGGTGTGACCTTTGGGTGGGCTACCCCTAGAGACACCCAGACCCTTGGGGGAACTGGGTGGAGAGATGCCTGGAATTCCCCCTGTGGATACTGGGGTAGCCCCAGGGTAGAGAGTGCAGCATCACCTGGGAGTCCCTTATCTGACTTCAAATTGGGGAGCTCCTAATGGGCAACTTGGTCGAGGGTAAAGCACTTCCTAGAGAGGTGGAGCCTTCCCAAGAACTGGGGAAGGGTGGAGACACAGGAAGCTGTGGAATTAAACCTCTATGGGATAGAAGGCTGCTTAGAGGCCTGAGTGGCTGTGTAGCATCTGTAGGATCTTTACTCATCAAGATAGTGGAAAGGGTTATTGAGGAGAGAGACAGACTTTGGCATGGCTTGAGGGAGATGGGCAATGACCTATGGGATGCCCTTAAGGAAGAGACAGAGTTATTGAGAAGACGGGTAGGGCTCCGGGAAGATTCCTTAGAAGCAGCGAGGGGGAGTCAGCAGGAAAAGACACATTGCAGAAGGTCATGGGGGAGGGGGAGGAAAGAGTGGTGCCTTCGGCCCTGGAGATGTTGGAGGAGGTGCTGGGAGAGGATGAGGACGCAGGGCCAAGGGCTGATCTGTTGCCGAGGCCACTGCTGGAGACACCAGCCTCTCCTTGTATTAAAGGCCCACCAGGTTGTAGCTAAAAAACGAAAATGAAACAGTAACGGGCTCCTCAGAAGAAGGAGCCACCCCGATCCCACATTGTGGAGCACTCCATGCCCCGCCCCTATAACCAAGATGAGCTGGTGGATATGAGCGTCCATATAGGCAGAAGGCATCGCAATCTCTCCCTACATGGCTTTTACATCTCCTGGATATAGGAGTGGAAATCATTGTTATGTTGGGTCCTGAAATGAGTAGACTGATTTCCCTAATGACTCACTCCCATCACGCCTCAGGAAATCAGGAACCTCTGGATTGGCTGAGAGCTGCCATCAGAGCAGTTTGGCGTAATCATGGTGATTTGCCAGACTTACCCGCTAGCTGGAAAACACAGAGCTCCAACAGGGGTTGTGGGAATTGGGCATGAAACATGTCACCTATAATATGGACTCCCAGAGCCCTGATGAGTTATTGTTCATGATAGCAAAGACAAATCTGTTACTGCATACAGCTCTCACATATCTCTTTTGGTCCCTAGTGACTACTCTTGCCTCCCACATGGGGTAACCCATGATTCGAGGCTACATGTACTTTAGCAAATCTGCGGGAGGTTGAAGTAATAGGAGCCTGGAAAGATGTATGGGCTATGACTGAAAGGTGAGGTGCAAAAGGCCCTGTGAGGGTCTCAAGGACCCAGATATGGGTTGATTTGATAAAGGCCAGGGCAGTGAAAGAAAAACTTGATGGGAAGAATAGAACCTTCTTAGAATAGAGGTACCAATTAAAGAAAGAGTAGCAGTTCCAGCCACTGAGATGCAGAACACAGAAGCCAAAGTCAAAGCCTCAGCCTCATGTTCGGCCTGTGCCCTGAAAGACTTCCTAGTGGACAGTAGACAGGATTTGCCTGGGCCCTCATGCCCACAGGAGGATGATTGGGTATCGTGGTTTGACTGGAAGGGGGTGGATCAAGGTACCCACCTTGGGGGACATGGTGGGGACCGGAGAACACATGTAGAATTAGCAATTCATTGGTCCCCTGCGAATGTACAACGTGTCCTGGCACTGGTGGACACAGGAGCTGACTGTTCTCTCATTCATGGCAACCCTTAGCATTTTCCTGGGACCCCTGGTATGACAGATGGCTATAGGGGTAAGGCAGTTAGAATGAAGAAAGCCCAAATCCCACTGGACATAGGGCGTTTAACCCCAAAAGAATATACTGTGTATGTATTTCTCCCATCCCTGAATATATTTTGGGAGTAGATATCCTGCAGGGCCTGTGGTTAGAGACCACTGCAGGTGAGTTCAGGCTGAGGGTACATGCGGTAAAAGCAGTTCTGAGGGGACATGCTAAGCATCCAGCTGTAGCTCCGCCTGTATCTCAGAGGGTGAAAAATACTAAGCAGGATAAATTGCCTTGGGGACACAAGGAAAATAGAAAAACTCTACATGAGTTGGAGAAGATAGGCATCATAAAGCCCACTCATAGTCCCTTTAATTCCCCAGTGTAGCCAGTAAAGAAGCCAAATGGCACCTGGTCTATGACTGTGGACTACAGGAATTTACACGCTGCTGTTCCCTCTAAAGCGGCCCTTTGCACACACTAGGTCATGAACTGGAGACACATCATTATGCTGTAGACCTTGCTAATGCTTTCTTCTCTATTGACACAGACAGGAAAGTCAGGAATAGATTGCCTTCATGGGGAAAGGCTGGCAGTGGACATTCAGTCCTTCCACAGGGATACCTCCACAGTCCCACCATTTGTCACAGACTTGTAGTCCAGGACTAGGCCACATGGAGGAAACTGCAAATTGTACACCTCTATCACTTCGTTGATGCTCATGTCTGATTCTCCCGAAGATTTAGAAGGGGCAGTTCCTACACTGCTACAACATCTAAAGGAGAGAGGATGGGCTGTGAATGGCACCAAGGTTCAGGGACCTAGTTTGTCTATAAAATTCTGGGGGATGTCTGGTCGGGTAAAACTAAAGTTATTCCTGAAGCAGTCACAGACAAGGCCCAGGCTTTCCCTACCCCGGCACTGTGGGAATATTACAAGAGGACTTTTTTGGTTTTTTTGACCTACTGGAGAGTATTTATCCCACACTTGGCACAAATTCTAAAGCCCTTATACCAATTGGTACAGAAGAGTATCAGTTGGGACTGGGATGAGACATGTGCAGCTGTTTTTATTGCTGCTAAGCAGGCAGTCAAGGCTGTGCGGGCCTTGAGTGTAATGGACTCATCAAGGCCCTGTGAGTTAGATGTTCAAGTAACCAAAGACAATTTTGGATGGGGTCTTTGGCAGCAGCTTAAACAGACATGTCAACCTATTGGATTCTGGTCACAACTACGGAAAGGAGCAGAAGTCCAGCAGAGAAGCAACTGGCTGCTATGTACCACATCTTGCTGGCTATGGAGCCCATCACCCAAACAGCTCTGACCAAGGTAAGAGCCACCTATTCCATCACGGGGTGGGTGCTAGACTACCCAAAGGACACGGAAGTGTGGCACGGACGCCTACAAGAGCCAAATGGGACATGAAGCGAAAGATGGTGGCATGAGAGGAGAGACAGAGGCTTCCTCCTAAAACTGGATACAATTAGAAAATACAGTTGGCGCAACTAATCCTGAGAGAGCAACAGGAAAGAGGACAGCACCAGACTGCACACACCTGGAGAAAAGAGCAGACCTCACCGAACGGGGTAAAGTACCAGAGCCGTGGCCTGGCAGGACCCAAGCCCTTCCCCCACCCCAGCTCATGGGTGGGAGGAAGATAAACGGAGCAGGGAGGGAGTGGAAGGCTTGGGACTGCTGAATACCTAGCTCCGGAGATGTGCACTGGGAGCACAAACCTACATTTCATGGTGCTTTCATCATACTCGTCTGATTATGGGTTGGAAAGCTGGGACAGGTGGAGTTCCTGGGGAGATTGGGATTCCAGCTGCTTGTGGAAAGCAGAGATCCATAACTAGCTGCTCTGGGACAAAAGCTTATACCTGTGTGCTCGTCCCACTAGTTCAGGCAGTGGAGACAGGCAGAGCAGCCAGGAAGCGGGGAACAGCTCTTTCCTCCCCCCAGGCACCAATACCACTCCCTTGCGACCCCCGACATTGCTACAGAGGCAGAGAAGCTCCAGAGTAGAGCTTCTGTACACTAGAGGGTGCCATATACAAAAATGAAACACCAAAGGAACCTGGACCAGAGTAAAATTATTAATACAACTCCCGAGAAAGATTTAAATGATATGGACCTCGTGACTCTTCCTGAAAGGGAGTTCAAAATAAAAATCATCAACATGTTAATGGAGGTACGGAAAGACATCCAAGAAATCAGGAATGAATTCAGGTTGGAGATCCAATCGTTGAAGAGCACGATGGAGGGTATTAAAAGCAGGTTGGCTACAGTGGAGGAGACGATAAATGAAATAGAAACTAGAAAAGAGGAATACGAAGAAGCTGAGGCACAGAGAGAGTAATACAATGCCAAAGATCAAGGATAAGGACAGACTATTTAAAGCAGCCAGAGAGAGAAATAAGATCACATACGAAGGAAAACCCATCAGGCTAACATCAGACTTCTCAGAAGAAACTTTACAGGCCAGAATGGAGTGGAATGAAGTATTTAATGCAATGAAGCAGAAGGAACTGGACCCAAAATTACTATATCAGGCAAGATTATCATTTAAATTTGAAGGAGGGATTAAACAATTTCCAGATAAGCAAAAGCTGAGAGAATTTACCTCCCACAAACCATCTCTACAATCTATTTTGGAGGGACTGCTATAAATGGAAGTGTTCCTAAGGTTTAATACCTGTCACCAGAGGTAATAAAACCACAGTAAAGAAAATACAAAAGCTAATTATTAAGCAAATGCAAAATTAAATTAGCTACCCTCAAAGTCAATCAAGAGATAGACAAAGAGTACAGATTTTGAAACTTAATATATAAAGAATGGAGGAGGAAGAAAAAGAAGGAGAAAAATAAAAGAACCTTTAGATTGTGTTTGTAATAGCATATTAAGTGAGTTAAGTTAGACTCTTAGATAGTAAGGAAGTTAACCATAAACCTCTGGGAACCACGAATCTAAACTCTGCAATGGCAATAAGTACATACCTATCAATAATCACCCTAAATGTAAATGGACTGAATGCACCAATCAAAAGACATAGAGTCACTGAATGGATAAAAACACAAGACCCATATATATGCTGCCTACAAGAGACTCACTTTAAACCCAAAGACATACACAGACTAAAAGTGAAGAGATGGAAAGATATTTCATGCAACAAATAGACTGAAAAAAGCAGGAGATGCAGTACTTGTATCAGACAAACTAGACCTCAAAAAAAGAAAGTCACAAGAGATAAAGAAGGACATTACATAATGATAAAGGGGTCAATCCAACAAGAAGATATAACCATTATAAATATCTATGCTCCCAACACAGGAGCATCTACATATGTGAAACAAATACTAACAGAATTAAAAGGGGAAATAGAATGCGATACATTCATTCGAGGAGGCTTCAACACTCCACTCACTCTGAAGGACAGATCAGCCAGACAGAAAATAAGGACACAGAGGCAAATAACAACACATTAGAACAGATGGACCCAGCAGACATCTACAGAACTCTACACCCAAAAGCAGCAGAATACACATTCTTCTCAAGTGCACATGGAACATTTTCAAGAATAGATCATATACTAGGATACAAAAAGAGCCTCCGTGAATTCAAAAAGATTGAAATTGTACCAACCAGTTTCTCAGACCACAAACCTATGAAACTAGAAATAAATTATGCAAAGAAAATGAAAAAACCACAAACACATGGAGGCTTAATAACATGTTCCTAAATAACCAATGGATCAATGACCTCATAAAAGCACAGATCAAGCAATACATGACAACAATAATTCAACACTGGAAAATCTGTGGAATGCAGCCAAGGTGGTGCTAAGAGGAAAGTATTGCAATACGGTCCCACCTCAGGAAAGAAGAACAATCCAATATAAGCAGTCCAAACTCACAATCAATGAAACTAGAAAAAGAAGGAGGAATGAGGCCCAAAGTCAGTAGAAGGAGGGAAATAATAAAGATTAGAGCAGAAATAAATAAAATGGGGAAGAATAAGATAATAGAAAGAATCAATGAAAGCAAGAGCTGGTTCTTCAAGAAACTAAACAAAACAGATAAACCCCTAGCCAGACTTATCAAGAAAAAAAGGGAGTCTTAACACATAAAAAGAATCAGAAATGGGAAAGGAAAAATTACTACAGACACCACAGAAATACAAAGAATTATTAGAAAATACTATGAAAAATTATATGCTAAGAAACTGGATAACCTAGAATAAATGAACAACTTTCTAGAAAAATACAACCTTCCAAGGCTGATCCAGGAAGAAACAGAAAATCTGAATAGACCAATTACCAGCAACGAAATTGAATTGGTAATAAAAAAACTACCTAAGAGCAAAATTCCTGGACCAGATGGCTTCAACGCTGAATTTTATCAAACATTCAGTGAAGACCTAATATCTATCCTCCTTAAAGTTTTCCAAAGAGTAGAAGAGGGAATACTTCCAATCACATTCTATGAGGCCAGCATCATCCTAATACCAAAACCAGGGAAAAACACCACACAAAAAAAGAAAATTACAGACCAATACCAGTGATGAACATAGAAGGAAAAATACTCAACAAAATATTAGCAAACAGAATTCAAAAATACATCATAAATATCATCCGTCATGACCAAGCACGATTTATTCCAGGTATGCAAGGATGGTACAACATTCGAAAATCCATCAACATCATCCACCACATCAACAAAAAGGAGGACAAAAACCACATGATCATCTCCATAGATGCTGAAAAAGCATTGGACAAAATTCTACATCCATTCATGATAAAAACTCTCAACAAAATGGGTAAAGAGGGCAAGTACCTCATAAAGGCCATATATGACAAACCCACAGCCAACATTATACTTAACAGCAAGAAGCTGAAAGTTTTGCTTTAAGATCAGGAACAAGAAAAGGATACCCACTTTCCCCACTTCTATTCAACATAGTGCTGGAGGTCCTACCCATGGCAATCAGACAGCACAAAGAAATAAAATGCATCCGGATTGGCAACGAAGAAGTTAAATTGTCCCTGTTTGAAGGTGACATGATATTGTACATAAAAAACCCTAATGAATCCACTCCAAAACTACTAGATCTAATATCTGAATTCAGCAAAGTTGCAGAATACAAAATTAATACACAGAAATCTGTGGTATTCCTATATACTAACAATGAACTAGCAGAGTGAGAAATCAGGAAAACAGTTCCACTCACAATTGTATCAAAAAGAATAAAATACCTAGGAATAAACCTAACCAAGGAAGTGAAAGACCTACACTATGAAAACTACAAGACACTCATGAAAGAAATTAAAGATGATACCAATAAATGGAAACACATCCCATGCTCATGAATAGGAAGAATCAATATTATCAAAATGGCCAACCTGCCTAAAGCAATCTAAAGATTCAATGCAATTCCTATCAAAATACCAACAGCATTCTTCAATGAACTAGAGAAAATCGTCCTAAAATTCATATGGAACCAGAAAAGAACCCAAATAGCTAAAGCAATACGGAGAAGAAAGAATAAAGCAGGGGGAATTACACTCCCTAACTTCAAGCTGTACTACAAAGCCACAGTAATCAAGACAATTTGGTACTGGCACAAGAGCAGACCTATAGACCAATGGAAGAGACTAGAGAGCCCTGATATAAACCCAACAGTATATGGTCAATTAATATATGATAAAGGAGCCATGGACACACAATGGGGAAATGACAGCCTCTTCAACACCTGGTGTTGGCAAAACTGGACAGCTACATGCAAGAGAATGAAATTGGATTATTGTTTAACACCATACACAAAAGTAAACTCAAAATGGATTTAAGACTTGAATGTAAGTCATGAAACCATAAAACTCTTAGACAGTTCTCCAAAGAAGAAATTCAGATGGCCAACAGACACAGAAAAGATGCTCCACATCACTAATCATCAGGGAAATGCGAATTAAAACCACAATGAGATATCACCTCACACCTGTAAGGATGGCCAGCATTGAAAAGACTAAGAACAACAAATGCTGGCGAGGATGCAGAGAAAGGGAAACCCTCCTACACTGCTGGTGGGAATGTAAGCTAGTTCAACCATTGTGGAAAGCAATATGGAAGCTCCTCAAAAACTAAAAATAGAAATACCATTTGACCCGGGAATGCCACTCCTTGGAATTTACCCAAATAATACAACTTCTCAGATTTAAAAAGACATATGCACCCCTATGTTTATTGCAGCACTGTTTACAATAGCCAAGATATGGAAGCAATCTAAGTGTCCATCAGTAGATGAATGGATAAAGAAGACGTGGTACATATATACAATGGTATACTATGTGGCCATAAGAAAGAAAGAAATCCTACCATTTGCAACAACATGAATGGAGTTGGAGGACATTATGCTCAGTGAAATGAGTCAGGTGGATACAGACAAATGCCAAATGATTCCCCTCATTTGTGGAGTATAACAATGAAGCAAAAGTGAAGGAACAAAATGGCAGCAGACTCAAAGACTCCAAAAATGAACTAGTGGTTACCAAAGGGAAGGGGTGTGGGAGGGTGGGGAGGGAGGGTGAAGGGGATTGAGGGGTATTATGTTTAGTACATATGATGTGGGGGATCATGGCGAGAACAGTGTAGCACAGAGAAGGCACATAGTGAATCTGTGGCATCTTTCCGCACTGATGGACAGTGACTGCATTGGGGTATGGGTGGGGACTTGATAATATGGGTAAATGTAGTAACCAGATTGTTTTTTCATGTGAAACCTTCATAAGAGTATATATCAATCACACCTTAATAAAAAATTTAAAAAAAAAGAAGTAAGAGACAACAAATTTAGACAGTGATTACCTATGGAGAGGGACGGAAGCTGGAGCAGGAGTACACAAGGAACCCTTTTATTTCAAACACAGAAGATCTTGAACTATGTCAAAACATTAACATAGCAAAGCTGCACAGTATGAACATACAGGGGTACATTAGTAGTTTTTCTTCTCATTTGCTGTTATTTTGCTACATAATTTTTCATTCAGATTTTGAGAAAACTTTAACTATATAAGCCACATAATCCGTTAAAAGCCAGGTTAAACTGAATTCTTGAAATAAAAAGTTCATAATAAAGAATACTCCCAATCTCTCATGGATTTACCATAAGTAATCTAAATATTACACCTATGTGTGCACTTGTAATGGCAAAATCCTAAGAAATGTGAATAGAGGTTAACCTATTCTGAGCTAAAAAATTATTTTTAACTCTATGAAGAAATCCAAATAAAAACATCTTTCAGTTCTACTTTAAAAATGACTTTCTTAAAACATACATATTTTCAAAGTTGTAAGAAGTTATTTCAAAATTGTAAGGATAAATGTGAAGTAGAAAATTAGCCTTAAATGTTACTTAACAATATTGTCAATTCCTGATTTGTCTCTCCTCTCTCATTCTTATACTTAATTCTGATATTTACTTAAAAAAGACAGTACTTTTCTTATACCAACTTTTCTACCTCATAGCATTTCAGAATGGTTTACAAGTTGAAAACCTAGAAACTAAGACTGCAGAACAGGAAGCTAAGAGTATCTTCTCCTAAAATGAATATAATAAAAATGACTGTTATTCTAAGTGCTTTTAAATCCATCTTCCTTCCTTTTCTGATTTGCATAAGCATTCTCTTATGGTAGTTTAGTAAGCCACAAGGAGTACAAATAAATTTCTAGTGCTAAACTGACACAATGTTTGAATACCAGTTTTGCAACTCATTGAGTATATGACAAAGAAAAGTTATTTAAGGCCTCTGAGCATAGGGTATTTAAAAAAGAAACAGTGTTATAGAGATCAATGGGGGGATATAAAGTTATTTAGGAGGAGGAGTGGGGCATGAGACTTGTGTTTGTTTATGGAAATGTGCTCAGTTGATAATGAAATTTCTTGTAATGTGCTTTATCCCTGGCTCTTAAAGTAATACTATTAGGAAGTATTTATTAAATGTTATTTTAATATAACAAACATGAGAAACCATTCAAAAAACAAACGCTACATTAGTAGTCAGTTTTAGAAGAAAATATAATACTATTTTATCAAATTATTCTATCATTTTATATTTCAACAAGGAAAATAAGAGATACTAAGGATTTACATTCATTCTCTCAAACACCTGGAATTGTCACATTTTTAAATATGTGCCAAAAATCCTTTGTAAAATAGTATCTCTTTATACGTATTTTCCTGATCATTATGATGCTGAGTATCTCTTAAAAATGATTATTAGCC
The DNA here is from genome assembly GCF_030020395.1 of Manis pentadactyla. Taxonomy (NCBI): domain Eukaryota; kingdom Metazoa; phylum Chordata; class Mammalia; order Pholidota; family Manidae; genus Manis; species Manis pentadactyla. The sequence goes on from NC_080026.1 coordinate 85,275,946, forward strand.
ACGCAGTATTTTCCTTATTTGTGAAATGTCTGTTCATTTATCCTTCCATTAGTTTGTGCATTTCTTCTTAAGTTTACAGAAATTATTTAATATGCTCAGCTATTGAAAGGCATTTTTAGATGAAGAAAAATTAACCACAAAATAGGTTTATCAATCTTTATAAAAAAAGAAATTATAAGTCTTGTTTTAAAAAATGTTCCCCAGTTTATAGCCTTAAATGTTCACCTCTATATTTGGCGAGCTTTAAATTTATTTTTGAAACCGAAATGTGTACCCATTAGATTCTAGTGAACTGAACTAATTGCTGTATATGTTTGGGAAATGTCAAATGCTTTTTCATAAGTATATCATTTTTTTTCCAAGCTGAATATATTGAATAGTCCCCGCTTTGCCAATTGATCTAATGTCTTATCTATTTCATAAACTTCCACAGCATGCTCAGTTCTTTTTGGAGGATATCTATTCTACTGTACTGATCAATTTGTTTATTCCAGTGTCAAATGTCAAATGCCATACTGTTTTAATTATCCAAGTTTCATAGCAGTCCTCATATTTGGTAGGGAAAATAACATGTATACCTGGATCTTCTCCAAAAAGTATCTTGATAAATATTGAGTCTTTATTGTTTCAAATCAAGTTTAGAGTCACTTTATCAACCTTCAAGAAATTCCACTGGTATGTTACCAGAAATTATATCTGTAAGTCAATTTGGTGCAGAATTGACATTACACATTCCTGTAAACATAGCATGAAAGTTTTACAAGTTTTATGACTTTTTCTATAGACGTCTTGCATGTTTTTTGTTAAATAGATTCTAAAGTCTTCTCTCTGATTATCTAATATAACAAATGATAACTCCTATTAATTATACTTTCTAACTGATTAGTACTGATATATAAAAATGGAAGTGACTGAATATTACATTGGTCTGTGGTTTCTTCTCTTAAAATGTCTTTGGTTTTGCTATGTGGGTAATGCTGGACTCATAAAATTTTTTGGAAGTATTCTTTCCTAATCTACTTCTTGAAGCTGTATAGGTCTGGTATTATTTCCTCTTGAAATACGCTTGCTAGAATTCACCAGCCAAACCATGTAGTGAAAACTGGAGCTATAGTTTTCATTGTGGGAAAGCCTCTCATTATAAATTACATTTAATTACACGTACGGCTAATTTAGGTAATCTTTTTTTGAGTGAGCTTTGTAGTTTGTACCTTCAAGAAAATTGGCCATTTTAAGGAAGTAATCAGATTTATTTAACAGAGTTGTTCTTTATATTCTATTCTTCTAATAATACAGATCCCTAGTGATGTCCTTTCATTCACTTACATTTAGTACTGCATTACCTTCTCTTCTTAATCAGGCTTGAGGTTTTTCAATTCTGTTTATATTTTCCAAGAAATAGCTTTTAATTTCTTGTTAGTCCCTTTTGTCTGTTTCTTGCGCCGATTTCTGCTTGTATCTTTATTTCCTTTCTTATTGTGATTCAATTTGCTCTTTTTTAAACATTCTCAAGATCTAGCTTCTTAACCACTGATTTTAGTCTTTTCTTCCTTTCTCAAATATTTCAAACTATAAATTTCCTGCTAAGCAGTTTTAGCTGCATCTTACAAATTTTATTTTCATTTTCATTCAGTTCAAAGTATATCTAAATTTCCTTGTGATTTTGCTCTTTGACCACTGATTTAGGAATGTTTAATCTACACATATATTTGCAGACTTTCCAGGTATCTGTTATTGATCTCTAATTTAAATTTCTTCTTATACTTTTACTTTTTAACCCATCAGCATCTTTAATTTTTCTTTTGCTCCTAGACGTCATATCATTCGAATTTATTTTAGTTCCCATCTAACAGTTTTTGCCACTTCATAGGGGTGTTTGAGAAGTTTATATTTATTGAAAATATTTATTTCTTTAGGCTTAAATCCACCATTTGGCTATTTGATAGTTATTTGTTCATTTTTTCTTTTTCCCATCTCTTGGCATCCTTTTTTTCTCTCCTTCATGTTCAGGCAATTTGATACTAAATTGACATTCACGAATACCTATAAAAGTGTTGAAGAACACTCCCACCACATGAATTCTTAATTTTCACGAACAGATTTGAAAGATAATGCAGTAACAAACTTGTGCTCTTGTCAGAACAAAGCTCTTTCAGGCTTGAGGAGGTCCTTTACCATTAATAGGTTTCATTTAGTGGGTTTCAATCACATTTATCTTTTCTGAAGAGAACATTTTTTCTGCCATTTATATCTGGTCATGATTTTCTCATCTGAATCCACTAACACTGGAAGAGCTGTATCTGTGAATAAAGAGGGAATATGCCATTTATATCTGGTCATGATTTTCTCATCTGAATCCACTAACACTGGGAGAGCTGTATCTGTGAATAAAGAGGGAATATTTTCTTCTACCCACTTCAAATCTGCATCTTAAATTTCCAGATGTTACCATGAATTCTTCAATTTCATCATCAGAATAATCTAGGAAGAGCAGGAAGTCATATCTCTGATTATTTGCTGATGGTTTCCACAAAAACATTACTGCAATAAGGATAAGGCAAAAAAAAAGGAAGCTCCAAAATGCATCATCAATTCCGCATTCCATGCAATCTAATATACATTTTACAATTCTAAATGTCTTGGTTGTCCATACTATAAACACTATTGTAAACAGTACAGCAGAGATTAGAGTATTTGTAAAGTGCCTAAAGAAAATTTCACTGTGTCCTCTTTTAGCCTTAAGATCTTCCTGGTTTGTGCCAAACTTGTAAAAATCCACCAGTCAAGCCAGAATCTAGAGCAGAGAGACAGAAGCACAGTATCAGTCATTTAACCCAGTGACTCTCATCACACCTTCAATAGCTGCAAAGAGAAACTAAAGAATCCTCAATCTACCCGAGCATGACTATTCCTAAAAGATGATTCACAATGCCATAACCCAAGCTAACAATGATCACAAGGAGGCAAGCTAATTTCCTCTTAATCAGACATAAACTCCACAAATATAAATAAACCTTGGGTTGATGCCCAGTGCTGTCGATGTTTTGATACTCACTATAAGAAAATGCTTTATCAAGCATTCCCAGGAAAGCAACATTTTCAATCCAAAAATGATTTCTTAACATATCCTTCCAATTACAAAGAGAGCACAACAGCCAGAGATAAGCTACATAAAATATAAATAATGAATATCGCCATGTAAAAAATCACTACAGGTCAATCTGATGCAGAGATTAATCCATGAGGCCCCATCATAGAAATAGAAACATTCAAATTCTACCTCACATCTGTTTGGTTTTTTTTTTAACAAAAATAATAAAATATGAAGCCCATCTCTCTGTGTCCTATAACATTCATTAATCATTCGTTTTGAAACATTTCTGATATATGTAATTAATTCCTTATTATTCAATGCATTAAACACCTGTAACCACTGCTGCAATCTAAGTTTTCATTTTGTGTTGTCCCACATTGATATTTTTGAAATAACCATCACAAGTCTTCATCAACACTAAGTTCGTGTTTTTGTGACAGCTCCTCTCCTAGCTGAGAAAACTCATTTTGACAGGTATGATGACTTAAATACCACTATATAGCACATTTAAAGTGGCTTCACAGAAAACTTGCTATTAATGGGGTTAAACATAGTTTTCCTGAATATCAAAGGTCCTGATTGGTTGTTGACCTTTGCTGCACAAAGCCCAAGCTTGGGGTTGGCGCCTACAGCCACTGGGGCCCAGCAGAGGAGGCAGAGAACAATGTATAGCAGCTGGGTACAAAGTGGGAAGGTGGCAGCAGGGAAGGGGCCAGGCATCAATTATTTTTTGGTATTTGTTTTTATATTCATTAAGGACTTAATTATTTTATCTCTTTATTATTTCAAGTGGTTGATTGATTTTCAGTAAGCATCATTAACTTATATAACACTCTACCTTCAAATAATATAACATTTGATCTATAATGTACTATTCTATTTTTTTAAGGTATCATTGATATACAATCTTATGAAGGTTTCAATGGGCAACACTGAAGTTACTACATTCACCAATATTATCAAGCCCCCCACCCCCACCCCATTGCAGTCACTGTCCATCAGCATAGTAAGATGTTATAGAGTCACTAATTGTCTTCTCTGTGCTATACTGCCTTTCCTGGGACTCCCATACATGATGTGTTAATCACAGTTCTCTTTAATCCGCTTCTCGCTCCCTGCCCACCCACCTTCCAAATCAAATTCCCTTTGATAACTGTTAGTCTCTTCTTGGAGTCTGTGAATCTGCTGCTCTTCTGTTCCGTCAGTTTTGCTAAGTTGTTATACTCCACAAATGAGGGAAATCATTTGGTACTCGTCTTTCTCCACCAGGCTTATTTCACTGAGCATAAAACCCTCTAGCTCTATCCCTGTTGGTGCAAATGGTAGGATTGGTTATCTTCTTATGGCTGAATAATATTCCATTGTGTATATGTACCACTCTTTATCAATTAATCTAGTAATGGATACTTAGATTGCTTCCATTTCTTGGTTATTGTTATTAGTGCTGCAATAAACATAGGGGTGCATGTCTTCAGAAAGTGGGCTCCTGCATTTTTAGGGTTAATTCTTAGGCATGGAATTCCTGGGTCAAATAGTATTTTTATTTTTAGTTTTTTGAGGAACCTCCATATTGCTTTCCACAATGGTTTAACTAGTTTATATTCCCACAAGCAGTGTAGAAGGGTTCCCCTTTCTCTGTATCCTCGCCAGCACTTACTGTTCCCTGCCTTTTTGGATTGCTGACCATCCTAACTGGTGTGAGTGACATCTCATTGTGGTTTTAATTTGCACTTCCTAGATAATTAGCTATGTGGAGCATCTTTTCAAGTGCCTGTTGGCCATCTGAATTTCATTTTTGGAGAAGTGTCTGTTCATCATCCTGCACCCACTGTTTAAAAGGGCTATTTGCTTTTTGAGTATTGGGGTGTGAGAGTTCTTTATATATTTTGGATGTTAATCCCTTGTCAGATATGTCATAATGTAGGATGCATTTTTGTTCTACTGATGGTGTCCTTTGCTGTAGAGAAGCCTTTTAGTTTGATGTAGTCCCATGTGTTTTTGTTTTTGTTTCCCTTGCCCAAGGAGATGTGTTCAGGAAAAATTTCCCCATAATTATGTTCAAGAGATTTTTGCCTATGTCTTCTTCTAAGAATTTTATGGTTTCATGCCTTACATTCAGGTCTTTGATCCATTTTGAGTTTACTTTTGTGTATGGAATTAGACAATAATCCAGTTTCATTCTCTTAAAAGTAGCTGTCCAGTTTTGCCAACTCCAGTTGTTGAAGAAGCTGTCATTTCCGCATTGTATATCCATGGCTACTTTATTGTATATTAATTGACCACATATGCTTGGGTTTATATTTGGGCTCTCTATTCAGTTCCATGGATCTATGGGTCTCTTCTTGTGCCAGTACCAAGTTGTCTTCATTACTGTGGTTTTGTAGAAGAGCTCGAAGTTAGCAAAAATAATCCCTCCAGCTTATTCTTCCTTCACAGGATTGCTTTGGCTATTCAGGGTCTTTTGTGGTCCCATATGAAATTTAGAACTATTTGCTCTAGTTCCTTGAAAAATGTTGTTGGTGTTTTGATACAGATTGCACTGAACCTATAGATTGCTTTAGGCAGGATGGACATTTTGACATTGTGAATTTTTTATATCCATGAGCACGGGATGTACTTCCATTTATTGATGTCTTCTTTGATTTCTCTCATGACTATCTTGTAATTTTCAGAGTGTAGGTCTTTCACCTGCTCCTTTAGTTTTATTCCTATGTATTTTATTCTTTTCATGCAACTGTGAATGGAATTGTTTTCCTGATTACTCATTCTGCTTGATCATCGAGAGTATTAATGTCACAGATTTCTGTGTACTAATGTTCTTTCCTGCATCTTTGAATTCAGTATTAGTTCTAGTAGTTTTGGGGTGGATTCTTTAGGGTTTTTACGTACAATATCATGTCATCTGCAAACAGTGACAGTTTAACTTCTTCCTTACCAGTCTGATGCCTTTTATTTCTTTGTGTTTGATTGCCGTGGCTAAGACCTCCAGTACCATGCTTAATAAAAGTAGGGAGAGTGGGCATTCTTGTCTTCTTCCCAAACTTAGAGGAATACCTTTCAGCTTTTCGCTGTTGAGTATGATGTTGATTGTGGGTTTGTTGTGTATGGCTTATATTACGCTGAGCTACTTTCCCTCTATACCCATTTTGTTGAGTTTTTATCATGAATGGATGTTGAATTTTGTCAAATGCTTTTTCAGCATCTATTGAGATGACCATGTGGTTTTTGTGATTTTAATTGATGTGGTATATGATATTGATGGATTTTCAAATATTTTACCATCCTTGTATCCCTGTAATAAATCCCGCTTGATCATGATAGATGACCTTTTTTGATGTATTTTTGAACTGTTTGCTAATATTTTGATGAGTTCTTATGCGTGGTGTCTTTGCCTGGTTTTGGTATTAGAATGATGTTGGCCTCATAGAATGAGTTTGAAAGTACGCCCTCTTCTAATTTTTGGAAAATTTTAAGTATGACGGGCATTAGGTCATCTTTAAATGTTTGATAAAATTCAGTGGTGAAGCCATCTGGTCCAGGAATTTTATTCTTAGATAGTTTTTTGACTATAAATTCAATTTCATTGCTGACTAGTGGTCTGTTAAAATTTTCTGTTCTTTCCTGGGTCAGATTTGGAAGGTTGTCTTTTTCTAGAAAGTTGTCCATTTCTTCTAGGTTATCCAATGTGTTAGTATACAATTTTCCTGAGTATCTCTGATAATCTTTGTATTCTTTGGTGTCTGTAGTGATTTATCTTTTTTAGTTATGATTTGGTTTACATGTGTACACTCTGTTTTTCTTGGTAAGTCTGGCTGGGGTTCTTTCTATTTTATTTATTTTCTTGAAAAACTAGCTCATGGTTTTATTGATTTTTTTCTATTGCATTTTTCCTTTTCCTTTTATTTATATCTGCTCTGATCTTTATTATGCCTCTCTTTCTACTCATGTTGGGCCTCATTTGTTCTTCTTTTTCTAGTTTCTTTGATTATGAATTTAGACTGTTCATTTGGGATTTGTCTTCTTTTTTGATGTAAGCCTGTATTGCAATATACTTCCCTCTTAGAATGGCCATTGCTGCATCCCACAGCTTTTGGGGTGTTGAGTTTTTGTTTTCATTTGTTTCCATATATTGCTTGATCTCTGTTTTTATCACTGATCCACTGGTTATTTAGGAGTATGTTGTTAAGGCTCCATGCGTTTGTGGGCTTTTTTGTTTTCTTTCCACAGTTTATTTCTTGTTTCATATATTTGTGGTCTGAGAAACTGGTTGGTACAATTTCAATCTTTTTTAATTCACTGAGGCTCTTTTTGTGGCCTAGTATGTGGTCTATTCTGGAAAACGTTCCATGTGCACTTGAGAAGAATGTGTATCTTGCTGCTTTTGAGTGGTGTTCTATAGATGTCTGTTAGGTCCATCTGTTCTAATGTGTTGTTCAGTGCCTCTGTATCCTTACTTATTTTCTGTCTGGTTGATCTGTCCTTTGGAGTGAGTGGTGTGTAGAAGTCTCCTAAAATTAATACACTGCACTGTATTTTCCCCTTTAATTGTTAGTATTTGTTTCACATATTTAAGTGCTCCTCCTTTGTTGAGTGCATAGATATTTATTGTGGTTATAGCCTCTTGCTGGACTGACCCCTTTACCATTGTGTAATGTCTTTGTTTGTCTCGTTACTTTATTTGTTTTGAATTCTATTTTATCTGATACAAGTACTGCAACTCCTGCTTTTTTCTCCCTATTCATTGCATGAAATATCTTTTTCCATCCCTTCACTTTGAGTCTGTGTATGTCTTTGGGTTTGATGTGAGTCTCTTGTAGGCAGCATATAGATGGATCTTGCCTTTTTATCCATTCTGTAACTCTGTCCCTTGTTTGGTGCATTCAGTTCATTTACATTTAGGGTGATTATTGATAGATATGCACTTACTGCCACTGCAGGCTTTAGATTTGTGGTTACCAAAGTTTCAAGGGCTGCTTCTTTACTATCTAATAGTTTAACTGAGATTGCTTATTACACTGTTTCAAACATAATCTAAAGGTTTTTTTCTTTCCCTTCTTTTTCTTCCTCCTTCACTCTTTATATATTAGGTGTCATATTCTGTACTGTTTGTGTATCCCTTGACTGACTTTCTGGGTAGTTTATTTGATTTTGCATTTGCTTAGTAAATTAATTGGTCTATTTCCTTACTATGGTTTTATTTTCTCTGGTGACAGCTACTTAGTCTCAGGATAACTTCCATCTAGAGTAGCCCCTTTAAAATACACCATAGAGACGATTTGTGGGGGATACATTTCCACAACTTTTGCTTAGCTGGAAATTGTTTAATCCCTCCTTCAAATTTAAGTGATAATCTTTCCAGGTAGAGTAATCTTGGTTCGAGGCCCTTCTGTTTCACTGTGTTGAATATATAATGCCACTCCCTTCTGGCCTGTAAGGCAGACACTTAGAAAGACTTCCCAATAGCAAGAGAACTGCTAAAGGGGCAAGGATTGCACAGAGCTTGCTGCTCAGGAGAAAGGACAGGTGGGCAAAATCATCCTGGCACACACAGCTGAGAAGTCTGATGATAGCCAGATGGGTTTTCCTTTGTATGGTATCTTTTTTCTCTCTCTAGCTGCTTAAGTCTGTCCTTATTCTTGATCTTTGTGCCATTTTAATTATTATGTCTTGGTGTTGTCTTCCTAGTGTCCCTTATGTTGGGACATCTGTGCACTTCCAAAGCATGAGAGACTGTATCCTTCCCCAAAGTGGGGAAGTTTTCAGCAATTATCCTCACTTTCTATCCCTTTTTCTCTCTTCTTCTCCTTTTGATAGCCCCATAATGCAAATATTGGTCCGTTTGGATTGGTCACAGAATTCTTTTATTATTCTTTCATTCCTAGAGATCCTTTTTCTCTGTGTCTCAGCTTTTTTGTATTACTGTTCTCTAACTTCTATTTCAGTTACCATCTCTTCTACCTCATCTTATCTCCTTTTAAATCCCTCCATTGTATGTTTCATTTCATATACTGTAGTTTTCAAAGTTTCTCTATTTCTTGGAGTCCTCCCTGAGGTCTTGAATATTTTCTGTAGCTCCATGAGCATGTTTATGATTTTTATTTTGAAATCTTTATCAAGAAGATTGCTGATTTCAGTTTCCCTTAGCTCTCTTTCTGCTGTTTTAGGGATTTTGGATTGTAGAATATTTTTTCGCCGTTTCGTATTTCTAGTGATTACTATGGAATAATAACTTGGTGTAGGCACTGCCTTATAGTGCCCAGAAGCTGTACTCTCTGAAACTGCCCAGCACTTGGACCAATGGCGGGGATCACTGGTGAGGAGTGCTGGTGCCTGCCAGGAGCAAAGACATCTTTCCTGCTTCCCAGATGCAGTGCGTACCTCCATTGCCAGGGCCAGTGTGCCATACACTCATGGAGGAGCCTCTGCATTATGCCCGTGTAGCTGCCATCGGTGGGGCAGCGTTCTGGCTGACATGGCAAAGTGGCAGGGCAGCAGGTTTGTGAACTGGTGCTCACTGGAAGGAAGGAGTGGAATGCTGCACACTGTAGTGGGGGACCTTGGCACTGCATTGTCAGCTGGCGGGCTAGAGCGCCTAAAGTACCTAAAGTTTCCAACCTGCTGGACTGTGTGTGCCGGGACGATTTTGCCCACCTGTCCTTTCCCCTGAGCAGCAAGCTCTGTGCAATCCTTGCCCCTTTAGCAGTTCTCTTTCTATTAGGAAGTCTAAGTTTCTGCCTTTCTTTTGTGCTGGAGCAGCCGGTTGTTGGTACCTGTTCTCCACAAGCAAGTTGGAATCTCAGTCTGTCCGAGTATACTGCCTGTCTTTCCTTTCCAACCACCATAATTTCCAGAGCAGCATGTAATATGAGTTTGTGCTCCTGGAGCAGATCTCTAGTGGTGGGTGTTTAGCAGTCTTCTGTTTCTTCAACTTCCCTGTTCCGTTTCCCCTCCCCCTACATGTGAACTGGGGTACAGGAAGGGCTTGGGTCCCTACTTTACCCTTTTCAGTGAGGTCTTCTCTTTTCCCCAGATGTAGGCTGTCTGTAGCAGTTCTCTTTCCAGTCACTCTTTCAAGATTAGTTGCATTTGCTGTATTTTCATGTTATCTGTAGTTTTGGGAGGAGTTTTCTGTCCACTTCTAATGCTGCCATCTTTTTTCACTTCCTAATGTATTATTCTTAGTAGTATACATACTTACATTCCTCCCTCCTGTTCTTTTTACTAATGTTACTATATACTTAGTTTTAAATATTAGTCAACCAACAGCACATTACTATTGTTTTAAACAGTCAATGCCTTTTTAAATAAACTAAAAAACTGAAAAGCTTCTAATAGATCTCCTGTTTAACAACAAGTTATTTATGGCAGTTTTCATTCCTTTATGTAGATTCACATTTTCATCTGGTATCATTTTCCATCTGCCAAAAGACCATTAACTCTTCCTATTGTTCATGTCTGCTAATGATGAATCCATTCAGTTTATGTTTACCTGTAAAAGTGTTTACTTTTCCTCACATTAAAAGTTAGTCTTCCTGTATTAAGTATTCTAAGTTGAGAGTTTTCTTTCAATACTTTTATACAAAGACATCATTCCATATAAAAACAAAATGAGGGGCAAAGCCAAGACAGCGGCATGAGTAGGACAGTGGGAATCTCCTCCCAAAAACATATCTATTTCTGAAAATACAACAAATACAACTATCCCTAAAAGAGAGATACAGGACAACAGCCAGACCACATCCATACCCGTGAGAACCCAACGCCTCGTGAAGGGGGTAAGATATAATCCCCAGCCCGGCGGGATCCGAGTGCCCCACACCCCAGCGCCCAGCGGAAGGAGAGGAGTCAGAGCGGGGAGGGAGAGGGAGCCCAGGGCTGCTAAATACCCAGCCCTAGCCATCGGCACCCATGCGTGGGGTGCTGGAAACTAGGGAAACAGGACAGTAAGAACTGTGAGCGGGTCCCCGCATTCAGCACCCCTGGGACAAAGAAAAGCAAGTGCTTTTTGAAAGTCTTAAAGGGACAGGGACCCCACAGCTGGATGGAAGCGTCCCGGGACACTTAGCCCAGCAGCTGGAAATCCTGGGGATCTCCAGGCACCCTAACCCCCTGGGCATCAGCTCTGAGAACCCTCATGGAGATAAACAGCGCCCCTGTCTGTTCCCACTCTGGCATCCCGCCATAGCAGAGCAGCAGCCTGAGGCTGGCCATGCCCATAGCAAGGGAGCTTCCTCCATAGCAGCTGGGCAAGAAACAGACGGAGTCTATGCGCAATTGCCCAACACAAGCCACTAGGGGTCACCGTTGTCCCAGTAAAGAAAGGCCAGGAGAAAGTGGAAAAGGTCTTGGCTCTCCCAGCTGACAGACGAGTCAATAGCATACCACAGCATCTATCAACATGAAAAGGCAAAAAAATTTGATCCAGACCAGGCTAACCCAGACACTTTCAACATCCTCTCCTGAGAAGGATTCTGGGGAGGTAGATTTAACCAATCTTCCTGAAAAAGAATTCAAAACAAAAGTCATAAACATGCTGATGGACTTGCAGGGAAATATGCAAGAACTAAGGAGGGAGAATACAGAAATAAAACAATCTCTGGAAGGACTTCAAAGCAGAATGGACGAGAACCAAGAGACCGTTAATGGACTAGAAAACAGAGAACAGGAACACAGATAAGCTGATGCAGAGAGAGACAAAAAGGATCTCCAGGAATGAAAGAATATTAAGAGGACTGTGTGACCAATCCAAAAGGAACAATATTCGCATCATAGGAGTACCAGAAGAAGGAGAGAGAGAAAAAGAGATAGAAAGTGTCTTTGAAGAAATAATTGCTGAAAACTTCCCCAAACTAGGGGAGGAAATGGCCTCTCAGAACACAGAAACACACAGAACTCCCATGACAAGGGACTCAAGGAGGGTAACACGAAGACACATAATAAATAAAATGGCAAAGGTGAAAGACAAGGACAGAGTATTAAAGGCAGCCAGAGAGAAAAAAAAGGTCACCTACAAAGGAAAACCCATCAGGCTATCACCAGACTTCTCAACAGAAACTTTACAGGCTAGAAGAGAATGGCATGATATATTTAATGCAATGAAACAGAAGGGCCTTGAACCAAGAATACTGTAT